>NW_027492817.1:0-289538 GCF_021521415.1 Bidens hawaiensis | reverse complement strand
ATAAATTAAAATTTTGACTATATTGTTACATTTAAATAACTTAATTTTAGAATTAATGATCAATAATTTAAATAATAAGTTGACTAAAATTTTCAAAGATAAGTTATATTACCTTATTTTGATAATATTTTGATAATTTACAAAACTATTTGATTACTATTTATATTCTAATTTCAAAATTTTATTATCATTTCTATTTATATTATATCTTACATAAATAAATATATGTAATAGATAGTTATAAAATTGATCACGCACTCAAATTTCACCTTACATATTTAAGGTAAGCGGAGGTTAATGTTTTGAATATGGTAATTCTAAACATTTTTGGTATATGATTAACCATTAATTTATAATTAATAGTTCATATTAATTATAATGATTTGACTAACTTATATTATTTTATATACATTTAAATTATGACTATATTGTTACATTTAAACATCTTAATCTAGTTGTGTTTATAAAGGTTAATAACTTAAGGACCATATACAATATATACAATATACAATATTGTATATATATATAAAATATCTTTGGTAATTGTATACAATATACAATATTGTATATATATAAATTACAAATTCAAATTAACTTTCCGGTAATTGTATGCATATTTGGTATATGATTTAGACTTTATTTTATAATAAGGATAACGATTTGACTATAATTTTCAACCTTTATATGAACTTTACAAAAATAAGTTACAGACTTTAATATTAACAAATCGAAATTCAAAATTATCTTCCAATCTATTTCAATTTTAAATCCAATATTATAATCTCTACAACTACTACGAATTATTTCGTACTTTCGTTTTAAATATTACTCGGGTTTGAAATATATTGTTAGTTTTAAGATTCTAATTTCAAAATTTTGTTATCGTTTCTATTTATATTATATCTTACATAAATAAGTATATGTAATGGATAGTTATAAAATTGATCACAAACTCAAATTTCAACTTACATATTTAAGGTCAGTGGAAGTTAATGCTTTGAATATGGTAATTCTTAACATTTTTGGTATATGATTAACCATTAATTTATAATTAATGGTCCATATTAATAATAATGATTTGACTAAAAATATTATTTTATATACATTTAAATTTTGACTGTATTGTTACATTTAAACAACTTAATCTAATTGTGTTTATAAATGGTAATAACTTAAGGACCATATACAATATATACAATATACAATATTGTATATCTATAAAAATTATATTTGGTAATTGTATACAATATACAATATTGTATATATGTAAATTACAAATTCAAATTAACTTTTTGGTAATTGTATGCATCTTTGGTATATGATTTAGACTATAATTTTCAACCTTTATATGAACTTTACAAAAATAAGTTATAGACTTTAATATTAACAAATTGAAATTCAAAATTATCTTCCAATCTATTTCAATTTTAAATCCAATTATTATAATCTCTACAACTACTACGAATTATTTCGTACTTTCGTTTTAAATATTACCCGGGTTTGTAATATATTGTTAGTTCAAATACTATCATTTGGACACAACATTGAACAATATTGAAATATATCATTTATTTATAAGTACAACATTTGCATTTGATTAAATTTATATTATGTTACATTTCTATTATGTTTTAAATATGTTCTACCGCGTGTAACACGTGCACTATCCTAAATCAATATTAGAATCTATGTTTCTTTTAAGAGATTTGAATCATTTGAATCTTGCTAATGTTAGAAAAGAAATGGCACATTTGGATTTGGAAAATGAAGTTAGCGAGAATGTAAAATGGTTGTTAGAGTGTGAGAACTATGAGTCAAATTTTGATGATCTTCTAAACTCTTTGGATTATGAAAATTAAATTTAAGATCACACTAATCAAATAACTTAGTTATGCATGAATTTACTGTTTAAATTTATTATGTTTGTTGACATGTTTTTCCACCCGTGTGTAACACGTGCTATACCCTGTGTATAATTTTGCCAAAACGATATTTTTTTAGTTTTTTCTTTTTATGAAACCGGGATAAAACATAAAAACTTTTGGTTTTTCTACCCTTTTTATTTTCGCATTTTTTTGTTTTATAATTTTTTTAAAGAGAGTTTTCTTTGTGGTCCAAAATGGTTATGAAATTTCTCAATTTCAAAATGGTTGTCACACACACACACACACATATATATTAGCTTTTAGCTTACTTTAGTTTTTAATATATATTCTAATGTGTGTTTTTATTGATTTGTTATGTTTTGTGATTATGTGGAATTTATATTTTTCGTAATGGATCATATAAAATTTGTTTTCATGGATATATTCATTTATGTCTTGGTAAGTTGTTAGGTTTGGTTGATAATATTTAATGTATATTTTCGTTAATGTATCACTTTAAATGCACATATGGATGTATTAGTTAGTATAATCCATCATTTTTTTGTTTGATATATAAATTTTGTGCTTCATAGGACATCACACTTACATACAATTTAATCACACTCACGAACAGTCAAACCCACAACTTTATTCACTTTCTCAAAAAGGTTGCTTCGCATTTCCTATCTATTGCTTTACGTTCCAAAAACTCCATCGAATGTATCAGTAGCCCCCTAAACCTGCACAAAAAAAAAGAGTTGACAAATTAAAATAATCAACACAATAAGTTACAGACATTGAGTGAAAACTATAAGGCCCCAGTCTCGGAGCCCTACTTCAGCGTTGGATTTACTCATAAACATAGTCCTAAATATCAGAGTGAATTAAAACTTTTCGCGAAATAGATAAACGTTAACCATCCATTACATAAGTCTTAAAGTTTAGACAATATAAAACAAGTATTTAAGTTCAAACATCATACATTAAGTCTTCAGATGCCAGCTTCTTTATTCTTTTGTCATGTGTCCCTCTTCAAGCTAGCTACCTCATCCTACTCACCTACGTGCATAATAATAAAAGTCAGCTACGCTGAGTGAGTTCTAGTTTAACAGGTCATATATTAATCTCACACATTTACAATGCATACTCGTGTCCGAAGATACTATTCTTACCATGAACTGTACTTACGTTCTTACTTCTTACATGTACATATACTTAGTCTTACACATTCTTACATACCATTTAATTATTTATACATTATTGCACAGATATTATAAGGGTCTACTGCCCTATCTCTTGCACCAATATCATAGAGTCAGCCACTCTACTCTTACTCAGGTATTATAAGGGTCTGCCACCCTGACTCCTGCATTCTACTCATTACTTGACTTTTATAAATGTATACAAGTAATCATATTAAACACACATGACATATTCTTATAAACATTCTTTCATTCTTGCAATAGTTATACACACACACACAGATATATATATATATATATACACACACACACACACACTTCTAGTCTTAAGAGTATACACATAGCCCTGAAAACATACAAAGAGAAGGGGCTAGAACTCACCAGTGTCCTGTTCCTTTCTGAGTTTATGGTCACACCTCTTCACAGCTGGGTATGACTAAATGTGTAGCAATTAATAAGCATCAGTTAACTACTCCTAATTATATCATATTTCTAGGTTAATGAAACCCCTAGCTATCGGGGGTCCGGGGGGCAGCGCCCCTGGCAGCTGGGTTCTAGGGGCAGCAGCCCATAGCGGGGTCCAAGGGACAGAGCCCGTGGGTGTGATTAAGCTGAAGTTCTAACTTCATCGAAACACTGAAGTTCAAGCCCCAGTATACGTTTCGTATTACATATCCGTCGCATATTTCAAGTAACATATGCGCTGTATATGTATATAACATATACGCCGTATATGTCAAGTGACATATGCTTCGTATATGTATATACATATCCGCCATATATATATATATATATATATATATATATATATATATATATATATATATATATATATATATAACATATACGCCGTGTATGTAAACTGGTACATATACGCCCATATACACATATCCGCTTCTCACATATTTGCTGGAATACATATCCGCCGGATATGTGCAAGTCAACTTATCTTTAACGCGTTTTTATGGTTTTTCAGCGATTCCGACACCGTCAACCACCGTTAACCACCATGTTTTGTCGAATTTTGATTGTTTATGGTCCAGGTAGCTTTGGGTGGTCCAGTTCCAAGCTAAGGTGACCCTTAAGCACATTTTTTATGGATTAAACACCCAATAAAAGCTAGATCTAGATCCAAATGACTCGTTTGGCATCCCGGGGCTGCGGTGTCGGGTTCTATAATGTTAGGTCAATTGAGAGAAATGATTTCTTATAGTCGGTTGCTCTTGGATCATTGAATAGAGTAGTGCAGAGAGTGTTTGGCTTAAGTTTGTGTTTTTGATGGTGTAGGCTAAGGTGTAGAATGATGCTAAGGTGTAGATCCGCATGGCGGCTGGGGATGAGGATAAGACCGCATTTCGCATTGACTAAGGAACATTTTGTTATAAAATTATGCCTTTTGGATTGAAAAATGCGAGAGCAACATATGATGTACATAGAAATATACATCTTTTTGGCATCAAATAATCTCTAAAAACTGCAATTTTTATCAAATAACATAGCATAAAAGACTACTTATCATAATAAAATATAATTGCAGGTGAAACCAAGCACCAAACGAAGAAACAAGCAAAAAGACGAAGAAAAACAGAAGAAAACACAAGAAAAACAAAGAAACACGCCCCCATGCCTCAAGAAACACGCCCCCATGCTTCTGAACACAAGAAAAGACAAAATCTGGAAGCAAAAGCACGGGGCTGTGCCTCTCAACCACGCGGCCGTGGATGTTAACACAGAAAAGACAAAAAAAGAATTAGCACATGTCACTAAAAACACGGGACCGTGCATCAGCAAGCACGGGGCCGTGGTCACCTTTCAGAAAAGACAAAACAAATCTGGCACATGTTATAAAAATACACGGGGGCGTGCTTACGTAAGCACGGGGCCGTGCCTCACACTCCAGATTGCCTATAAATAGTGGCTCATGTTGCATTCATTTGGTGTGCCTTGAAAAGAGTTCTATCCGGTTTTCACTTATATAAAAACACACACACTAACACTTACATAGAAGATCTAGTGAAGAGTTTGAAGGCTTGGAGGTCATCACCATCAACCATCATCATCAACCATTATTACCATCATTAAGAAGGAAGATTCATCTACATTTGGTTAGATTGTTCCAAGTTTAATCATGTATTTGTTATCATCATTCATCTTAATGTTTATCATCAAGCTCATTATGAGCTAAACTCCTTTTACAATCTAAAATCTATGAAGAAGTTTTGTTTTACTTGATAATTATACAAGACATGTGGTGTAGTCTAGTAAGTACATGGTTATATTACAATTATCTTTTGATGAGAAATGTTTCACCATATTAAATTACTAATTCAAAGTTGGTGGTTGTCAATTCTATTGGCAATCGTTCATGATCGATTCGTGTTCTTGAAAGATAGAAATACTTTGATACATTAACGAAACATGGATCCTTATATTGTACTTAGAAATGATGGGATAAAAGTTATGATGTATTTTTCTAAGTCTTGGTAATCTGAAAATATCTTTGCTTAGGATATCATTTTAGTTAAACATATCATATGTTAACAGAATGTGTAATTATAACCTACATAAATAACCAAGGGGAGGTTGTGTGACTAAACTACAACCACCCAAAGTTGTTAGAATTGGTATTTGAGAAATCAGAGTCAATCCTAATCTTTCTACTTTACGCAACTACTTGCCAACTTAAATTGACATCATTGAGGTGGCATGACATTAGGAAAGGGTGGACTTGAAAATGCGCACGTTACCTCCTTAGTGCCAAAGATGCTCACTTAAGGTTTAAGGAGCTATCTATCATATATTTCTACGGCAAGTTTATCACATGTCTAAATATTAATTATCAATGCTAAAATGGAGTGGATTCTTGATCTTAGATGTTAACCTTCGCATAATTGAACAACTCGTTTAGAATCACTTGTCTTGGTTACCTATATATTATAAATAAGTATTTATATTTTATAAAACTTCAAAAATTAACCTCAAATGATTAAAACCTCCGATTAAAGTAAAGCAACGATTTATTATTAGAAACCTTTGTGTCCACGGATCGATACTTGGTTCTTACCAATACTATTCTACATATACGATAGGTACACTTGCCTATTTTGTGTGTGTTTAGTCTTTGTAGAAATCACTTTTATTAATTTAAAACACAATCTTGTGCAAAAGAAAATCATCCATTCCTTTTATATTTAAGCCACACACGCAGCACACATCAAGTTTTGGCGCCGTTGCCGGGGACAGATCCCATGTATGTCCTCTACTTTTGAGCCTGAGCTTGTTTCTCCAATTTCTGAACCGGAACGACTCTTTCGTCGACGAGCACGTAAACGAACAACAGAAACTGCCGAAGCAATCAAAGACGAGTCAGTAGACGCCACCACATTAGGAGAAAATCAAACCGAAGAAATGATGGCGACCCAGAACAATGAACCGAACATGAGCCAGTATGCCAAGCCAACTCCCGAAGGCTATGGCAATGGAGTGGCTCCACCCGAAATCACCGAAAATTTCGAAATCAAATCAAGCACCATTCATATGGTGGAAAATTCAGTTCAATTTCATGGCCTCCTCGACGAAGACCCTCTTTCTCACATATCTCGATTCCTACGAATCTGTGGAACCTTTAAAATCCAGAACTGTTCAGACGATCAGATCAAACTCAAACTCTTTTCTTTCTCTCTTAGGAGCTAAGCCCTAGAATGGATAGAATCTATTTTCTCTGGTTCCATCACCAGTTGGGACCAGATGGTTGAACAGTTTCTCCTCAAATATTTTCCGCCTTATAAAACTGCCAAATACCGAGCCAGCATTATCGGATTCCGGACCGATGATGATGAATCGTTACATGCAGCATGAGAAAGATACAAAAGTCTTCTAAGAAGATGCCCACATCATGGACTGAGCGAATGGTAACAAGTACAAACTTTATTTGACGCACAATCAAGTCAAAACAAACAGGCCATCGACCAGATCGCTGGTGGGGACCTGGGATCCAAATCACCTAACGAAGCATTTGAAGTCCTTGAGAATGCCGCAAAGGAGAGTTTCGCTTACAACCCACCAAGATCTACACCTACCCATAAAGGAATACACCACGTTGATTCCAACACCCCATGCCGAGTATCAAAAACCAGACTCACCTGTGACACTTGTGGAGGAAATCATAAGACGAGTGACTGTAAACAAGTCATCATGGCCATGGAAGAAGTCTATTTCATCGCTCGACAGAACAACGCTTTCAGTAACAGCTACAATTCAGGATGGAGAAACCACCCGAATTTCAGCTGGAAGAACGGAAGTAACACCAACCCCTATCCGGATTCGAAAGAAGACTGATGAATCAATCCTTCCAGCATAAACCTCAATTTCAAGATCAAAGTTCTAGTAGCCATCAAAACCCAAGCTACTCGAAGATCGAATAAATGCTAATCCAACTCATGACCAAAACAAATGAAGCAGAGAAGAAGGCCGACTCAAGAGCCGTTGATATCAACGGAGTATTATTAAAACATGAAGCCGATATCAAAAGTCAACAAGCATCACTTCAAAATCTAGAAACTCAAATCAGACAAATTGCCCGACAATTATCCGAAAGACCACCTGGCACTCTTCCAAGCAACACAATCACCAACCCGAATGCGACAGCTAACGCTGTTACACTAAGAAGCGGTACGACCACTGTTGTCTCACCAACTTCAGGATCAGTTATGGAAAAGAAATTTCCTGATGAAACAAAGGAGAAACTGACCCCAACAAGCACAGTACAGCCCAAGGAGCCAGTCCGAACTTATGTTCCACCTATTCCATATCCTGGAATACTGAAGCAGGAACGATTGGAAGCTCAGCACGGGAAGTTTCTAGAACTCTTTAAGCAACTCCATATCAACATCCCTTTTGTCGAAGCCATCGCTCAGATGCCAAAATATGCCAAGTTTCTCAAAGAAGTGCTGAAAAACAAAAGGAAGCTGGAGGAACTCTCGCATGTAACCCTAAGTGAAGAATGTTCAGCAATCCTCCAAAGCAAGCTGCCAACGAAAATGACCGATCCAGGGAGCTTTACTATCCCTTGTCTCATAGGAAATTTGTCTGTTAGCAATGCCCTGGCTGACCTAGGAGCTAGTATTAATTTAATGCCTTATGCGGTTTTTACAAAACTAGGGATAGGAGAACCAAAGCCCACCCGCATGAGCATTCAATTAGCTGACCGATCTGTTAAATATCCTCGGGGCATTATTGAAAACATGCTTGTCAAAATTGACAAGTTTGTTTTCCCAGTAGATTTTGTAATTCTAGACATGTAGAAAGACAAAAGTGTACCTCTGATTTTAGGAAGACCCTTTTTAGCCACCGCGAAGGCTATTATTGATGTTTGCACCGGCAAGCTCATTCTCAGGGTCAATGACGAGGCAATCACTTTTGACATAGGAAAATCTATGCAATATCCGCAACAGCACGATGCCACATTATATTGTGTTGACATCATAGATTCCATCGTAAGTTGCTATACGCGAGATTCCTCCATCAATACACCACTAGAAACGCAAGTCTTAGATAAAACACTCCCATTCTAGAAAACGAAAATCTCAATAATTACTACCACGAATAATCAGAAGTAATATATGAGATCACCGAATATAATGAAAAAGCAAAACCATCAATCGAAGAACCACTAGCTTTAGAGTTAAAAGAACTACCAAAACATCTTGAATATGCCTTTCTAGAAAAAGACTCCCAACTCCCAGTAATTATTTCATCTCACCTTTCTAAAGAAGAGAAAGACGAACTTCTTAAGGTTCTCAAAAACCATAAGAAGGCTATCGCATGGAAGATCATGGATATCAAGGGCATCAGTCCCTCCTTTTGTACACACAAAATTCTCATGGAAGAAGAATACAAACCCGTGGTCCAACATCAAAGACGTCTCAATCCCAACATGCAAGATGTGGTGAAGAAGGAAGTAATCAAACTGCTTGATGCCGGATTAATATACCCAATCTCATATTCACCTTTGGTTAGTCCCGTTCAAGTAGTACCTAAGAAAGGAGGAATGACGGTCATAATGAACGAGAAGGACGAGCTGATACCAATGAGAACCATCACAAGCTGGCGAGTTTGCATTGATTACCGGAAGCTTAATGACGCCACAAGAAAAGATCATTTTCCACTTCCTTTCATAGATCAAACGCTTGAACGATTATCTGGAAAAATGTTCTACTGTTTTCTTGACGGATTTTCCGAATATTTCCAAATTCCCGTTGCTCCTGAAGATCAGGAGAAAACCACCTTTACATGTCCGTATGGAACCTTCGCCTACCGAAGACTGCCATTTGGATTATGTAATGCTCCAGCCACCTTCCAACGTTGCATGGTGGCCATCTTTCATGAAATGATCAAAATGTTAACTAGGTGTGAAGAAGTAAATTTAGTACTCAACTGGGAAAAATGCCACTTTTTGGTAAAGGAAGGCATTGTTCTCAGTCATAAGATTTCTCAAGACGGACTAGAAGTTGATAGGGCCAAAATAGAAACCATATCCAAACTTCCACCGCCAACTTCAGTCAAAGCCATTAAAAGTTTTCTAGGTCACGCAGGTTTCTACTGCCGCTTCATAAAAGACTTTTCAAAAATCTCTAGACCTATGACCAAACTTCTGGAGAAAGATGCACCATTCGTCTTCTCCGAAGAATGTATTGAATCATTCAACACATTAAAAGACAAACTTGTCAACACACCAATCATGACTACACCCGATTGAACCTTTCCATTCGAAATCATGTGCGATGCAAGTGACTTTGCAGTTGGACCCGTACTCGGACAACGCAAGGAAAAATATTTTCACCCAATTTACTATGCAAGTAAAACTCTTAACGATGCACAAGAAAATTATACCACAACAGAGAAAGAGTTACTAGCAGTAGTATTTGCCTTTGAAAAATTTAGATCCTACCTAGTTCTTTCCAAAACCATAGTTTACACCGACCATGCCGCAATACGTTACCTCTTCAACAAACAAGATGCCAAACCCAGACTTATCAGATGGATTCTACTACTCCAAGAATTTGACATTGAAGTTAAAGACTAAAAGGGAGTAGAGAATGTCGCCGCAGACCACCTTTCGCGCTTAGAATGCCCATCTCTTGAAGAACTTCACGAAGAAATTATCAACGATAATTTCCCACATGAAATTCTCATGCACATTCAAGACGTCATAGAAGAGAAAGACGAAAGTCCTTGGTATGCCGACTTCGAAAACCACCTAGCTTGTAGAATCCTAAGAAAATGGCTTACTCATCAACAGTGGAAGAAATTCTTCTTCGACCTTAAGTTTTACTTCTGGGAAGATCCATACTTGTTGAGGATAGGTGCGGATCAAGTTATTCGTAGGTGCGTAGCAGGCAATGAGGCCTTAGACATTCTCAAACACTGCCATGAAGGACCAACTGGTGGACACCATGGTGCCGCCACTACGGTCAGAAAAGTGTTTGATGAAGGATTTTTCTGGCCCACCGTATACAAAGATACACATACTTTGATCCAAGCATGCGATGCTTGTCAAAGAGCCGGGAACATCTCATCCAAAAATGAGATGGCTCAAAAGGGCATTCAAATTTGTGAGATCTTTGATGTATGGGGAATAGAATTCATGGGCCCATTTTCTAACTCATTTGAAAATAAATACATCCTTGTAGCAGTTGATTATGTATCTAATTGGGTAGAAGCACAAGCTCTTCCCACTAACGATGCTCGAGTGGTTGTAAGATTTCTGAAAAGGTTATTTTCACGATTTGGCACTCCAAAAGCCCTAATCAGCGACAGAGGTACCCACTTTTGAACGCTCTGATGAACAAAGTCTTAGCACGATATGGGGTTCACCACCGAATGGTGACACCATATCACCCTCAGACTAGTGGGCAAGTAGAGGTCTCGAATCGAGGAATTAAGAGGATTTTAGAAAGAACTATAGGAATGAATCGCAAAAATTGGGCAGAAAAGTTAGATGACGCTTTGTGGGCCCTTAGGACGGCTTACAAAACCCCCATAGGAACAACACCCTTCAAACTCGTTTACGGGAAGGCATGCCATCTACCAGTAGAATTAAAACACAAAGCCTACTGGGCTCTCAGAGCAGTGAACTTTGATCTAACATCCTCTGGCGTAAACCGGGAAGATCAAATTCGTGAGCTCGAGGAACTGAGAACATTGGCCTATGAAAATTCATGGTCTTATAAGGAAAAGACTAAACGCCTGCACGACGCCCATTTGAAAGGAAAAAAATTCAAACCGGCGACCGTGTACTGTTATACAATGCTCGTTTACGTCTTTTCCCAGGAAAACTGAAATCTCGATGGACAGGTCCTACATAGTTGAATCAGTTTTTGACTATGGGATAATTGAAATTTCAAATTCAAATGGCCAAAAGTTCAAAGTAAATGGACATCAATTAAAGCCATATATCGATGGTCCATTTGAAGAAGTTCTGAAGGTATTAACCCTCCAACTCCCTGAATAGGAAATCAAGGAAACAAAACTAGGCCTTGTAAATAATTATCTTTTACCAAAAAAAATTATTAAAACCACGAGGGCGTGCTCCCAAAAGCACGGTCCCGTGCCAAAAATCGCGGACCGGCATCTTCGCTGCAAAAATCTCAGTTAGACTGGTTTGTAACAGAATTGTCAAAACAAAAACACGGGCCGTGCTTCCAAAAGCATGGGGCCGTGCCTGGCTTGCTGGTTGGCTATAAAAGGCACCTTGTGTCATTGCATTCCTTGCACCAACCAAAACCAAACTAATAACCTCTGAAAATTCAACATGCCAACTGAGACGAGTGAAGCAATCCCCGTTTCCCGACACCCGAGAAACGATGCCCACCATGTTTCCAAAACCGAGCTTCTCTTGAAACTTCAAGAACTCGTTAAAGAACTCACCGAAATGAATCTCCTTGCTGAGATGCGTCTCGTCCAACTCACCGAATTAGTCGAAAATATGAAAATGGAACTCCGAGACATCAATGAACAATTGCAGTTTCAAGTTCTCGGTTTCACGTACTTTCCACCACCGGGAGCATTCGGAGGAGGAGAGCCTTTCGGAGAAATCTGGGAAAATTAACTTTCTGTTTTTATGTGTAAACAAGTGCATTAAGCACAATGTGTTAGGACTTCGGGTTTAACCCGAATATTTTCTTATTTCTAGGAAAAACGGGCTTATCCCGTAACTGTTCTAGGACCTTTTTAATTTTAAGTAATTTTTAGATGACCAAATTTCTAAATTATCATACTAAACGTCATTCTAAGAATTATGGATCTCGCATCTTGCTGAAAATTACAAGAAAATTCACCGTAACACGGGCCGTGCTTTCCTAAGCACGAGGCTGTGGTCACCCAGAATCTTCAGCATGATACGCGCTGACTCCGTACAATTCTCTGACTCAGAAACATTTATTCCTCTAGCAGTATGGGGCCGTGCTTCCAAAAGCACGGGCCGTGTTCAACTTTCCATTCTCTATATAATGCATGCATAAACTCACTATTCCATTCACACCAAAAACAACTTACCTAAATGGAAGGGAAAAAGGTTGAATGGAGGCCAGTAAGAAAGGGGAAGCAACATGAATCCTACTCATACCTTGAGGAAGAGGTCATGAGACTCCATTGCATCATAAGAGATCAAGTTGAGAGCAACATTCAAACCGAAGCTCGCGTAGTCGAGTTAATTAACAAAGTCGACCTGCTTAGGTTCGAAAACATCCATGTTGTGGATGGCCACCACAAAGATGTGGCTTCCAAACTCACCTTTCTCAACCGAGAAATCGTTACGCTCAACAAAAAGCTTGACGAACTTTTTGGAATCCAAACGAGCACCACCACACATCCAGGACTTGTTCGGAAGTAGTGGTCGTTGAAGTTGTTCCCGCTAGCACTATGTGTTAGGATCGAGAGTTGTTGTTGTACTTTTCATTTTCTCTATGTTTAATTATGTCTTTGAAGAAACCCGTTACGGATCTAGCCGCTAATACGATACATCGATTATGTACAAGATCTAAACGTTAAATTATTACTTTATTGATAAATATGTGATGAATACATTATGGTGGATGGAAATAACTTGTGGAGAGCATAATTTAGATCTAGATCTCTCTCTAAATATGTACGCACCTAATTATGAGCATGGAACCACCTATTTATAGGCCACATGCTCCATTTACAATAAATAAACAATCTAGACTATGTATAACTTATTCGAATGCTACGGACAACCATTTCGTGCACTAACAGTCTTTAGGTTTTATGTTTCATGTTTTAATGAAGTTTAGGATTATTAATTACTGTCTCAAACTAACCAGAAAATAAAACCAGTTAAAAATGAACCAGCTCGAAAAATAAACGAAATTCAAAAGGATACTGTCTGCATCATGCAGCACGGTACCGTGCTTCTCAAAAGCACGGCGTCGTGCTCTTGGTCCCAGAGCAGTTACGAGTTTTAAATTATTAAAATAACCTTTCCCAACCACCAACCCTAATATTCACTATGTTTCTGGACAAAAACCGCCGACCATCCAATAGTTCACTAATTTCTTCATCAAATCTTCAATTCGAAACCTAATGTATGTTAATTTAACAATTGAATTGTTCAAATTCATCATTCTAGGTTTAGTTTAACCATAAAATCTCTCGAATTGACCAAATCGGGTCCAAATCCAAAAAGGATATGGGTTATTTTGCTAGTATAAGATGAATAGATTGTTTAATGTTTGATGGTTAGGGTTTAATTGAAAAGGAACAATTCGGGTTTTGGGTATTGGCATAAACACCCAAAAAACCAATAAACCTAATTGTTATAACCGGTTGGAAACGAGGGTTCGAGTCTGAGTAAGGTAGAAATTAGTATTGAAAACACGAGCCGTGCCCGAAACAACACGAATCATGGTCAACCAAAAGTCAAAATCAAAAGAAATTGAAACAGAGGCAACAGCACGGGGCCGTGCTTTTTAAAGCACGTCGCCGTTCTTTGCTCTCTGCTCCAGGAAATTGAAAATATTTTACGAAAATTTACTAATTCGGGTGTATATTGCAGATGGCCGAGTATAGAGAGGATGTTCATGCATTTCTAGTCTTCCCGAACCGTAAAACAAGGGACCGACAAGCGAATGCAAGATTAACTTATCTTAACCACAGGTATCCAGAAGCTAACTTCTATGCATGTGAAGACACTCTGAGATACGTCAACCAATGGAACCGTTATGAGAACATTGTGAGAGGACCATGCAGACGGGTTATTGGTCAAATAAGGGAAGCTGTGACAGAACTGACAAAGGAATTCTTGGCCTTGTTCAATATGAAAAAGAAGAAGTTTGACATGTGGGATGAAGAGGAAGTAGAGTTTCGATGTGGGGGGTACATGGAATACAACTTCTATCACCCAACTATGAGTTGATATGGGAATTTACACGACCGAGGAAACTGACTCAGACATCAGGTTTAACGCTAAAACAACATATACAGACGAAGGTGATGATGATGAAGCTGAAGCAGGTGACACAAGGGCAGAGGCTTAGGAACAGTTGAGTTATGGTACAACAGAGTATAATGCAAGCATTTCAAAAAGCACAGCACTGTGTGACCCACTCATGAGGTACATCCACCGTTTTCTCAGTCACACCGTCACAGCTCGAGGTCAGAGTGAAGGGGTTGTCAGCCTGAGGGATCTTTGGGCATTATACTGCATGAAAAACGACATAGCATGTAATATCACGATGCTATTCTGCAAACTCTTCGTGACAAATGCAAGTGCTCGAGGAAATTCCCCAATCTTCGGTGGTCCTTGGATCCGCAACCTTTATGAGGCCTATGGTGTGGATACAGAAGGAACTCGAAGCCCAGACCCGATAGCTCTCAACCTTGATTACTATGAAAGCATGCATATGGTTCAGCAAATTAACCCGAATGTGGAGGTTTTGTGATAAGTACAACCAGGTTTGGGATCCGGAAGACCCGACATAGATGATGAAACAAGATGTGCCCGAGAGAAGGATATCATCACCCAGACAGAGCCGCCGCCGAACTTACCGTCAGAGAGGAGGCCCATCTTCATCAGGGGCTGGCCCCAGCTCGTCACACGACATCCGATACTCTTTGGAGGGTATATATGGACTCATCAATCAATTCTCAACTTACACTACCGCCTCATTTAACAGGATCACAGAACAGATGGCTGCTTCCGACTCACAGCGAGCGGCCGAGAATGAAGAAACGAGGTGAGAGATTGAACGATTGGGCTATCGCATGGACAAGCAGTGGGGACCATTTGACCAGGACACAGGTAACTAATGACACTGGTAGGTCGGGCACGGGCATGAGGTTGGTAGTATCTTATGACATTATTATTATGTGTGTTTTAAACAATTTACTTTCTGTCGTACTTGTTTATTTGTTTATTTGCTGGTTTGGACATTTTTATGGCCGTGGGTGCCAATGACATTATGGTAGGTACTAATTTAGCCCAATAGAGCAAGGGATGGATGGTTCCATACTCAATTTTCAGCAGTTTATGCTTGGTTGTTTGTGGTTGTTTGCATTTTTCTATTATACAGGTACAAAAACAGGAAAACGGACGATAAACAGGGGACGCTCTGTCGAAATTTCGTTAACCCGTAGGGAAGTAACTCTCCATTTTAACCCATAACACTCAATTAGAATTTTTATCTTTTCATGAATCTTTTCACATTGAGGACAATTGAGGACAATCTTTTCACATTGAGGACAATGTGACCAATTGTTTGTTCAATTAATTAAAAAAATTCTCTAAGTTAACAAAAAGTTTTTGCAGCAAATAAAGATTATTTTAAAACCATCTTAAATCACTAATAAGAAATGTTCTCTAAGTACATGGTTATATTACAATTACCTTTTAATAAGAAATGTTTCACCATCTTAAATCACTAATTCAAAGTTGGTGGTTGTCAATTCTATTGGCAATCGTTCATGATCGATTCATGTTCTTGAAAGATAGAAATACTTTGATACATTAACGAAACATGGATCTTTATATTGTACTTAGAAATGATGAGATATAAGTTATGATGTATTTTTCTAAGTCTTGGTAATCTGAAAATAGCTTTGCTTAGAATATCATTTTAGCTAAAGAAATCATATGTTAACGGAATGTGTAATTATAACCTACATAAATTAACCAAGGGGAGGTTGTGTGACTAAACTACAACCACCCGAAGTTGTTAGAATTGGTATTTGAGAAATCGGAGTCAATTCTAATCTTTCTACTTTACGAAACTACTTGCCAACTTAAATTGACATCATTGAGGTGGCGTGACATTTGGAAATGGTGGACTCTAAAATGCGCATGTTACCTCCTTAGTGCCAAAGATGCTCACTTAAGGTTTAATGAGCTATCTATCATATATTGTTACGGCAAGTTTATCACATGTCTAAATATTAATTATCAATGCTAAAATGGAGTAGATTCTTTATCTTAGATGGTAACCTTCGCATAATTGAACAACTCGTTCAGAAACTCTTGTCTTGGTCACCTATATATTATAAATAAGTATTTATATTTTATAAAAGTTCAAAAATTAACCTCAAATGATTAAAACCTCCGATTAAAGTAAAGCAACGATTTATTATTAGAAACCTTTGTGTCCACGGATCGATACTTGGTTCTTACCAATACTATTCTACATATACGATAGGTACACTTGCCTATTTTGTGTGTGTTTAGTCTTTGTAGAAATCACTTTTATAAATTTAAAACACGATCTTGTGCAAAAGAAAATCATCCCATCCTTTTATATTTTAGCCACGCACGCAGCACACATCAACATACCAACGGCTGATGGATGAAGCCTTCAAAGAACAAATCAGACATAATTTGGAAGTCTACATGGACTATTTGGTGATAAAAAGCGGGGAAGAGGACCAAATGTTGCGGGATATTGAAGAAACATTTAACACCTTGAGAAGGATTAACATGAATCTTAATCCCATCAAATGTTCATTTGGAATGGAGGAATGAAAATTTTTGGGAGTAACTGTTAAGAGTGCGGGTTTCAAGGCTAACTCAGAAAGTCCATGCAGTCGCCCGCGTGCCTTCACCTTCTTCCCTCAAAAAGGTACAAACATTGAATGGTAGGCTGGTAGCCCTGAACAGATTTCTGGCCAATCATGCGGCTAAGTCTTTTCCTTTCGTGTCAACATTGAGAACCTGTTTAAACAAAACACATTTCAAGTGGACCGCGGAGGCTGAATAGGTATTTCTGGAAGTTAAAAAATGTTTAATGGAATTACCCACTTTGACTGCACCACAGGCAAGGAAACAATTGACTTTGAACCTGTTTGCATCTGACATAGCCATTGGGGTAGTTCTATTGACAGATAGGAAAAAACTCCAGACACCGATTTATTACGTAAGTTGGACATTGACCGACGCGGAGACCAATTATTCAATGCTTGAGAAATTGGTATTGGCTTTGGTTTACGCGGCTAGGCGTCTCCGCAGATACTTCCAAGGACACCCAATCAACGTGTTGACAGGGTATAAACTGAAAAGTTTGTTAAGCAAGCCGGAACTGTCTGGGAGGTTAGCAAAATGGGCCATCGAGCGAGGAGAGCATTCAATCGAATATAAACCGAGACCCGCAATCAAAGGACACTCCCTGAACACGATCAGGTATAGTCACCGTTTACCAATGGGGCTTCAAGTGATGAAGGATTAGGTGCGGGTCTCAGGTTGGTCAATCCTGAGGGCCACGAGTTTACTTATGCCATCAAGTTGGACTTTAAAAGTACCAATAACGAGATAGAATATGAAACTTTCTTGGCAGTCTTGCGGATAGCCAAGAAACTTGGGGTAAAACATTTAAAGGCACGTGCAGATTCAACGTTAATAGCGGGGAAGATCAATGGATTGTATGAAGCAAACAATGAAGTGATGGCTTCGTATTTATCACAAGCAAAAGAGTTCATCCTCCAGTTTTCATCTTGTAAAGTCATCCACATCAAAAGAAGCAAAAACAAATCTGCGGATTCCTTAAGTAAATTGGCTTCAACCAATTTTGAGCATTTTGCGAAGGACATCCGCATTGGGGTCCTTGATCATCGTTCAGTCATGCAGCTCCAAGTAATGATCGTACAAACGGGAGTTGAGTCTTGGATGACACCAATCCTTGCATATCTGTCATCCGGGGCGCTCCTAGAAGAAAAATCAGTATCCCAAAAGATCTGGCATAAGGCTTTGAATTATCAAGTACAATGTCACACCACAACCAAAGGCGGCGGAACATGCCGCGGTGCAACATCTTACCCAAGAAAGCTAGACACTATTAAAGTGACAATATTTAAACAATTCATTCACTTCATTTAACCATCAAAAGTAACACAACATCTTTCAAACAAAATAACACCAAATGCAATATTTTAAATTGTTCCTTCTAACCTAAACGATCTCAAAATATAATAGCGTCCTCAAACTCCAATCAACCAATAATCAAACCTGTAACAATGAATAATATATAAATTGTCAACACGTATGTTGGTGAGAAATTTCATAGTTTTGAGTATATATAATATGAGGCAAAATCCACAACTCGTGTATGAAACTATACATAAAAGCAACAATTGCGGTATATAAATCATAAATAAATGAGGATCCTTTCCATAGGTAACAACCGACATACTCGGATAATGAGGCCCTATTCTATTAGCACAAGGCTAAAGTAGTTAGGGGTGCGTATGATCATACTTATTGAGGCTCAACAACAACATCAAAATAAACACTCGTGCACGTAAAGCATATGAAACATATAACACACATTAGAGCAAGTATTCTAAGTATCATACACCATAAAGTTTGTGGTTTTAGGATCGAGTATTATAAATCATTCTTGTTTTGAATAGGTATGCATGCTACCCCCAAAGTATGGAAAGGAAAACGGGGGATGAAATGCACTCACATGAAATAAGTAACTTGAAGGATTGGTTTGCGAACAAATAGAAAGGTAAGTTCAATGAGGAAGACCTAGATTAAAAAGGGTCTTGAGTTAGTAGATGGTTTTAAAATCTTTAAAGTAAAATAACATGACAAGTAAGATATATAATTAAAGTTTGGGAGTTAAAGTGTAAATACATAAGAAATTAAAGTAATGGTTTTTGAAAAGTAAGTTTCCTTGAAATCGGGTCTCGGTGTTCTATTCATTAGTTTTACTTAACCTTTGTTAAGTAAATATTTGGGTATAATTATGTATTTCAAAACCCTTTGTTAAAAAGATACTAAGACGAAATTTTACGAGTGTTCGGATTTGTCGGTTCGAGTCTTGATAATCGGTCAAGCCCGAAGCCGAGATTCCAAAGTGATAAATGTTATGAGATAACTCAATGAAATCAAAAGAAACTTAACCAAATGTGTAGTTCTATTAAGAAGAACCTCGTCGTCCATTAAGCGGTTGTTTGGCTTTATCGGTCCAAACTTGTTATAAGATCAAGTTGGATCCGACATACCAAGTATTTTGAATAAACAATTAAAATTAGTTTATAATATAGTTTTAAAGAAAATATGAGATTCGGTGGCCCAAAACACAACTAGTGTGTCTTAAGCGAGTGAACTCGGTTTAGTTGGGTCATGGTTCAGTCCTTGACTCGGAATAAGACCGTGGATGGTTACCACATACCCAATACCATAGAACTCATAAAAATAAACTTAGAAATGATAATACTCAAGATACAACATGTTAATAGTAAAGTATTTAAACAAAAGTTTGGTTTTGGTTCGGTCCTTGACTCGGAATGAAACCGAGGACGGTTGCCACATACCCAAATACCATTGAACTATAAAAATGATTTGGAAACTAAAATAACTAGGAACTAAACAATAATATTAAGCTTAAACATAATTTAAAGTGTTAACAAGGACTATAATAGTCCTCCCTGAAGCCTTGCCTACCATTACACCTAAACCGACCATGGCCGGAGAAGGGAAAGCCAAAGAAACAAAGGAAGTATGTTTTAAACAAGCTATAATAACAAGCTTTAATTAACAAGAATTAGTTAGAAACAAAAATTAGCATTAGTTTGACCTTGAGAAGTCAAACTATCAAGAGTTTGAAAGATGAATACTTAGATCTAGATTGGGAGAGTTTTGAGGAGAAAGAGCAAACCAAAATGGGTGCATTGGACTTGATTTTATTGTGGAAAAAGCAAAGGTTACCCATAAGAGTTATGCATGCATTTGATTGGTTTAAATGGTCAAACAAGGTTCAAAATAAACAAAAAATGATTTAGGTCCCTGAAGTTCGTTTTAAGTCGTTTTTAGCCATAAAAGGGTGTTTTAAGGTATCTAAAAGGGTGATTTCTTGATCCAACAATTGTGTAACATAAATAAACATAAAACCCAAATATTTTATTAATAAAGAAGGATCCGAAAGTTGAAAACGGGTCGGGCTTTCCATACAAATACAAATACGATATAAACTGAAAATGACGAATGTCACATACAAGATGGAGTACTTTATCGCCGATCATTCATGGGCCCACTTCTTAGATGCGTGGATGCTGAAGATGCTAATTACCTGATTAGAGAAATTTATGAAGGAATTTTTGGTTTACATGCGGGTCCAAGAATGGTAGTCGCCAAGTTGATGAACGCGGGTTACTACTTGCCGGGAATGCATATGGACGCAATCAAAAAGATAAGAAATTGTGACTCGTGCCAATGCCATGCTCCCAATACCTTGAGGGAATGAGTTGGTGTCAGTAACATCCGCATGGCCGTTCTAGAAATGGGCAGTTGACATCATGGGGCCGTTCCCAAAAGCCCCATGACGCGTCAAGTTTTTAATTGCGGGGATTGATTATTTTACAAAATGGGTAGAAGCTAAGCCAGTCGCTTCCATCCCTGCCGCAAGTATAAAGAAGTTTTTATAGGAATTCATTATATGTCTTCCGCATACATTAGTTAGTGATATTGGGACTCAGTTTGTGGATGGTGGGTTTCAAGCGTGGCTAAAAGAGCTTTAGTATAGCCAAGTGTTCACATCAGTGGCCCATCTGCAGGCTAATGGTCAAGTGGAGAGATCCATTCGAACCATCAAAGACGGAATTAAAACAAGGTTTGGAATTAAACGAACAAGATGGGTTGATGAATTACCTCCCGTTCTTTGGGCCTTTCGAACCCAAAAGAAGATGAGTAATTCAGAAACACCATTCAGTTTAACGTATGGCACTGAAGCCATGATACCAGTGGAGATTGGGGTTCCATCCGCAAGGTCATTATCCGTTATTGACAATGAGGAAGAATTACGCTTGAACCTTAATCTTCTTGAGGAAAGGCGGGCGTTGGCACTCATTCGTGAGCACAATTACAAACAATAGTTGCAAAAATACTACGATTCAAGAGTTCAAGTATGCAAATTCTACGCGGGATATTTTGTCTTCCGCACTAATGAGGTATCGGGACAAGAACCCTCGGTAAATTAGCTCCAACTTGGGAAGGGCCGTATCGAGTTAAAGAAGTGTTATCAAAGGGCGCCTACAAGTTGGATAAATTGGATGGAATTGAAGTCCCAAGAACTTGGAATGTTACACAATTAAAAAAGTGCTACATAAGTTTCAAGATATTTTTATTTTTTGGCATGCGTGCCACCAGTAGTTAACAACAAATGTGCGTAGTACTTTATGTTGAATATTATTTTGTAAATTGGCATGCGTGCCATTTTTATCCAAGTAATCGTTTAGCTGCAATATGCCTTATGTACATATTGTCTTTATTCCTAGCCTGCGTGCCAGAAATGACCCATGTGTCATTAAATTTTTATTCCTGGCTTGCGTGCCAGAAGTGACCCTCATGTCATTAAACTTTTATTCCTGGCCTGAGTACTAGAAGTGACCCGCGTGCCATTAAACTTTTATTCCTTGCCTGCGTGCCATATGTGACCCGCGTGTCATTAAACTTTTATTTCTGGCCTGAGTGCCAGAAGTGACCCACGTGTCATTATATTTTTATTCTTGGCCAGCGTGTCAAAAGTGACCCGCTTGTCATTAAACATTTATTCCTAGCCTGAGTGCTAGAAGTGACCCGCATGCCATTAAAATTTTATTCCTGGCCAGCGTGCCAGACGTGACCCGCATGTCATTAAACCTTTATTCCTAGCCCGAGTGCCAGACATGACCCACTTGCATTAAATTTTTTTCCTAGCCAGCGTGCCAGAAGTGATCCGCGTGTCATTAAACTTTTATTCCTGTACTGAGTGTCAGAAGTGACCCGCGTGTAATTGAATTATTATTCCTGGCCTGCGTGCCAGAAGTGACCCGCGTGCCATTGAAATTTTATTCCTGGCCTAAGTGCCAGAAGTGACCCGCGCGTCATAAATCTTAAGACCACAATATCGGTTGAGTAATCCTTTATTAACACCTATGAAGATCCTAAGTAACACTTATATTATTCATAGCAACAAAACAAAATGTTAAGGAAAAAATTTCTTTATATATATATATATATATATATATATAAATATATGTATCTATGATTAAAAGAGTATTACTAAAGTTGATAGTACAAAAGACTCCTAAAACAAGTTCCAACATACAAAAGATTACTCTATTTGATCTTGAGTTTGAACTTGCGGAGTGTCTATCTTAAAAGAAGTTGGAGGAATTGAAGGCGTGTCTTTTGAGGGCCCGCTTAGATATTCTTTCAAGCGTCGAAAGCCATCCGCGGCCGCCTCAAATTCAGGAAGCATAGTTTGAAGAGGAAATGACAGTTCCCATACTCCTTCATTCACCTGCTATATTCATTGCCTACGCGACCGTGCAGCGGGTGTTCTTCAAGGGGACGTTAGGTCTTCATCTACTCAATACCTTCCTCAGAACCAACCTTACGGCCAAATTGAGAAGAAGCGTTGAGTAATGTAGTAAGGAAATCAACCAACTCTGGTCCATCCTTGATGTGGTCAATCACCTATTAGATGATTCAAATAATTACTTAGACACACGGAAGATACAAGAAATAAATTAAGGAAAGAAAGAAAACATACTTGCGCAAGGCCCACAGACATCAACCATCGCTTGTCCTCCTCAGCTTGCTTCTCTTTCTTCTCCAACTCATCGTAAGCTTTCATAAGCTTAATGTTGTCAGCCGTTAACTCCTCCATCCGCTTTTCCATCTCCCCCGCACGCTCCTTCCGCAACTTGGCCTCTTCCTCATAAGATTGAATCAAATTACCCTGGTTGGTAATCTGGCTCTCCAAAGCAGCAATAGCCTCCAAGGATTTGACCAGGACCTCCTCTTTGCATTTGGTCTCCTTGCGGGCAGCAGCAGGACGGTATTCTGTTTTTTGCACGCCTCTTCCCATGAGCGCGCGACGGTTGTTTGTAGGTCCTTCTCAGCACGGAGAGCAATTTCTGCATCCTTCAACTTCCACTGGGCAGCGTTGGCCTTCAAGTGCTGCTCTTCAGCAGCCTTCTTGGCGTCCTCTGTCTGCCGAGACATTTCGCCCCACCTATCTCCCATGGAGAGCCATTCCCTGAAAATTTCTTGTCTGTTGTCTATAGTGTTGGCCAAGACAAGGTAAACTGCGAGCAAGGTCATGGCGGGAGCAACCACGCTAGAAGGCACGTTCTGCTGGCGGAATTCCATGACTGAGAAACTCAGCACATACTTCTGAATCAGTAAAGCGTGATCCTTGTGCCAAGGTCCAACGCGCTATGTGAAAGTGGTCATCCTCCCCGGGATTCGCCACTCCGTAATAATCAGCATCAGAGTAGTGGTGGAACTAGTGCGATCCTGGGGATTGTTGAGAATGGGATGGGCCTCCACCACCAGATTGGCGTGCCGATGACGAGAATGAAAAGTGCGGAGGAGACTGTAGCGGAGAAGGTGGAGAGTGGTGCAGAGCTTTTTGTGTCTTCGAACCCTCAACGTCTTGAATTAGTTCCTTTCCTTTCAAACCAGACGCGTCATCGGGTATAACGATTGTTGGAGGAGGAGATGGTGGCTTCTGTAGATACACCTTGGTCCGGTGTATCAGTTGTTCCTGTGGATAACAGAACAATGTTAAGAATCCAAAAGCAAAAAAAAAAGAAGAGAAAATGTCATATGGCATCAATAACTTACGGGTTGGAGACCGCAAGGCAATCTCTTTAACTCCAACCTCGAGGCGGATATTTTGCTTTATTTTCCGCTCAAGGTCTGCTAGGACACACATAATAGCTGGCGTTTCATGTGTGTCATCAAAATGTTGCTCCTCGCAAGGTTATGATTCATCACTTGAGAACAGATGTCGCACCCCGACTTAGGGCCTAGAAGTGTGACCACGAGTTGGTACCTGTTTTGTAAATATATCAGAGTTTATGGGTTAATTTTAGTGGGAGACTTTTAGGTTGAACATACTATTAATTTACAATGAAAATTTACTTGGGAAATAAATACCCAAGTATTAGTTTACAAAATATATGTTTCATGTTACAAGGATTTTATATCAAAGACGGAGCCATCTTGTAACGCGTTTCTATCTTCATAAGACTCCAATCCTTGCTATAGCTACTAATGCTTAATTACCTGCAATGGGTTGGAAAATACGTCAGCTATATGCTTGTGAACACGTATGACACTATAAAACATTTGAATAGCAGTTACAATACAAATATAGTTATCTTGACAATCTCAGAGGAAGTATTTCTACTTCCGGTATATGTACCACTTCCCAACACATACAAATGTGTTCTCCAAGCCACGTAGCCCATAATGGAGAACTAGTCATGACCGTTAGCCCACGATCACGTAGCCTTTGACTGGTTAGGCTGAACAGTTATTTTTGGATCCAGACACATGTGTAATTGGTCTGAGTTGATTTTATTTTCTACTTTGTATTATAACGTTTTAGAGATCACATAATCTCATTTAAACATTGACTGACTCCTTAAGACAAACACCTGTTCATCTTATCGAGTATAAATATATTTTGACTGATTATAAAGGTTAACGTATTCACCTGTACCATCGGTGCGTTTGAAACCTTTGATTGAATGATTGATTGAGAATGATATTTAAACTATACATAAATACGTTTGTATAAATATTTTGAATGGTGTTTCTGTATTAAGCTATGATTGTTAAGCTTAACCTTGAAATTGTTTATCTTTGATTGTGAATGAAAACACTTAGTTTTATGTGACGTTTGATATAGCATGCTTTGGCTTAATAGGTTATAACAAGTTGGTAAGGTTCTCCAGGTAAGTAAACGGGTCCCTCGGTTGATTGGGATTTGTAAGAATTACTTTTCCTTAGGAAAGAAACTCATTACTAGTGATATCCCCCTTACAGTTTACTACATGCCCGTCAAAATATATCTTTTGTTAACATTGATTCATCAGGAAGTAACGTTTATAAAAACTCGTTTGTGAATGTTTATTAAAATAATTTCAAGGTTAAAGGTCATAGCCTCGATTGATCTTCTAAGTTATAATTCAAATAACTTAAACATAACTCCTACCTTAGTATGGATACTTAGAATGATAATAAGAAAAAGGCAGGATCTTGCTCTACTCACTTATGCGATTGCTTCTCGATTATGACTTTAAAACTTGCACGAACTTCAAGAAAATGGCAGGTCAGCTCGTTACGGCAATAGGGCACGCCTTTCTATGCTAAGTGTATGAGTGTGGAGATGTTATGGGATGAGAATGGCTCTAAACCTGTCACCCCCTTTTATAGGCGACATACACGATGGGTTTTCTCACACTCGTCGCGTATCAAGACGCCGCAATTTGACACCGCCATACTAGCTCGTGACACGTGGCATGTCATATCATGCCACGTGTTGACACGTGGTTGGACACGTGTCCAACCACGTGTCCCCGGTGTTTATCCTTGTCATCGCGCTACGCGATAGTCCTTTGGAATGAGCTATCGTGTATCGCTACGCCACCCAAGGCTTGATTTTTGTGCAAGTCCATTGCGCTACGCGATGGGCTTAAGGATTGTCCCATCGCGTATCGCGATGGATAAAATTTTCAGAATTTTCATGTCTGGTCTCTATACTTTATAAGTTAGTTATTTTTGACAAATTCTTATAGGGTTATAGACGTGGTGTTACATCCTCCCCACCTTTTGAATGATCTCGTCGTCGAGATTTATTGGAATAGACAGGGATACTTCTTCTTCATTTTCGACTCGAGCTCCCAGATATACTCGGTCCTCGTCTTGAATCCCACTTGACTTTCACGAGCTTGAGTCATTTGTGCTTAAGAAACTTGATCATGCTATCTTCTATTTAAATTGGTTGTTCTATAAACTTAAACTTCTCATTGATTTTAACATCTTTTAACGGCATAGCAAGGGTTTCATCAGCTAAACACTTGTGTAGGTTAGATATGTGAAACACGTCGTGAATGCCTTTCATTTCATCAGGTAACTCTGGCAGGTAAGCAACTGGTCCAACAAAACTTGGACTCAGTTTTCCTTTCTTCCCAAATCTTACTTCACCTTTCCAAGGTGATACTATCAATAATACTCTATCTCCTTCTTTAAATTCCAATGGCTTGCATCGAATATCCGCATAGCTCTTTTGTCTATCTTTTGCCGCTTTCAATCGCTCCCGGATTTGTATAACTTGATCAGTGGTCCTTTGAACAATTTTGGTCCCTGACAACTGATTATCACCTGTTTCTTACCAACATACATGTGTCCTACACTTACGCCCATACAACGTTTCAAACGGTGCTATTTGGATACACGTATGATAACTGTTGTTGTACAAGAATTCCATTAGAGCAAGATAGGTATCCCAACTTCCTCATAGATCGATAACACATGCACGAAGCATGTCTACTAAGGTTTGAATTGCCCGTTCACTTTGGCTATCAGTTTGGGGATGATATGCAGTACTTAAGTTTAATCGAGTCCCCATGGCTTTTTGAAAACTTGACCAAAAATTTGAAGTGAAACGACTATCTCTATCGGAAATGATAGATAGCGGCACATCATGCAAAGATACTATGTTTTCAACATATAAGTGTGCTAACTTATCAATGCTAAATGTTTCTTGAATCGGAATGAAATGAGCAGACTTGGTAAGTCTATCTACAATAACCCAGATTGCATCATTTTGGTGAGAATTTTTGGATAACTTCATGATGAAATCCATAGTTATCATATCCCATTTCCATATCAGGATTTCCGGTTGTTGTAACAATCCTAATGGATTTTGGTGTTTGGCTTTTATCTTAGAACAGGTTAAACATTTGGCTACACATAAAATAATATCCTTTTTCATACCAATCCACCAGTAATCATTCTTTAGATTGTGATACATCTTGTCGCTTCCCGGATGCATCACAATTTTGACTTGTGTGCTTCTTCTAGAATTTTATCTCTTACATTTCCGACCATTGGTACCCAAATCCCTGTACCTAGTCTAAGGATTTCGTCACTTCCTTTAATCAATTGGTCAATGGTACCGTTCTCCTTCTCGGCTTTAATGTTTCTTTCCTCCAGTGCTAACTTTTGAGCTTCTTTAATCGGACTAGCTAAATAAACTTTCAGTTCCAATCTAAAGGATCGGACTCTCTTTGGCTTTTCATGTTCTTTTCTACTTAAGGCGTCAGCCACAACGTTGTCTTTCTTCATGATATATGATCTCACAGTCGTAGTCGTTGATCGTTTCCAATGCCTTTGTCTCATGTTCAGCCCTTTTTGATAAAATATATGTTTTAAACTTTTATGATCAGTGTATACCGTAAACTTTACACCATACAAGTAATGTCGCCATAACTTCAACACGAAAATTATAGCGCCTAATTGAAGGTCGTGCGTGGTGTAATTCTTTTCGTGAACCTTTAACTGTCTTGAAGCATAAGCAATTACTTTCTTTCCTTGCATCAAAACACATCCCATTCCCATGTGCGAAGCATCACAGTAAATGGTAAAGTATTCCAATCCTTCTGGAAAAGCCAGGATAGGTGTATTGGTTAAATTTTGTTTGAGTGTTTCGAATGCTTCTTCTTGCTTCGGTCCCCATTCAAACTTAATTGTCTTTCTTATGAGTGAAGTTAATGGAATAGCTATTCGGGAGAAGTTTTGAATAAATCTTCGGTAGTAACCAGCCAATCCTAGAAAGCTTCAGACCTGGGTCGGTGTCTTGGGTTTCTCCCTTTTGGTAATGGCTTATATTTTTGCTGGGTCTACTTGAATACCCTTTTCGTTTATAACATGACCAAGAAATTGAACTTCGGATTACCAAAATTCACATTTAGAGAACTTGACGTACAACTTCTCGTTTCTTAGGATTTCAAGTATGATTTTGAGATGAACTTGATGATCGTCTTTGGATTTTGAGTAAACAAGAATGTCATCAATGAAGAAGATAACAAATTTGTCTAAGTATGGTTTGCAAATCCGATTCATCATGTCCATGAAAGCTGCTGGAGCATTAGTGAGTCCGAAAGGCATAACGTGAACTCATAATGTCAGTATCAGGTTCTAAATGCTGTTTTTGGGATATCTTCCTCTTGTACTTTCAACTAATGGTAACCCTATCTAAGATCAATTTTAGAAAAACAACTCGCTCCTTGGAGCTGATCAAACAGATCATAGATTCTCGGTAGTGGGTATTTATTGTTAATTGTTACCTTATTTAGCTCTCTATAATCTATACACATCCTCATCAATCCGTCCTTCTTCTTTACAAACAAAATTGGAGCTCCTCATGGTGACAAACTTGGCCGTATGAATTCTTGTTCTAATAGCTCATCTAACTGTTTCTTTAATTCTTTCATTTCCGTAGGTGCTAGACGATAAGGAGACTTTGCTATCGATGAAGTTACTGGTATAAGGTCGATTCTAAACTCTACTTTCCTATCCGGCGGGGCTCCTGGTAACTCGTCAAGAAACACATCTTGGAATTCGGATACGATTGGCTCTTCCCATCTTCTTCGGTTCAGGTTATTTAGTCACATAGGCCATGACTGCAAGGCATCCTTTACCTATGCAACTACTTGCTTTTATCTTA
This sequence comes from Bidens hawaiensis, assembly GCF_021521415.1. Lineage (NCBI taxonomy): Eukaryota > Viridiplantae > Streptophyta > Magnoliopsida > Asterales > Asteraceae > Bidens > Bidens hawaiensis. Next base: position 260,459 of record NW_027492817.1, on the reverse strand, counting down.
GAAATGATTCCCACCTTTCCCGCTTCTTTGTCCCCGGTTATACGAATGGTTTTATTGTTAGACGTTCGGATATCAATAGCTCTATCGTTACATAAGATACGGGCTTGATTAGATGATAACCAATCCATACCTAAAACTACATCAAAACCTGCTAACGTCATAGGTAACAATCGTACAGGTATGATGTGATCGTCTAATGAAATTGTTGCATTATTTAAAGCTTCAGTTATTCTACTCACATTCCTATCAGCAGTTTCTACTTCATAATGTTTATCTAGTTTAACTAAGGGTTCATTTAATAGACTACAGAATTTATAATCTATAAAACTTTGATTCGCACATGAGTCAAATAAAACCCTAGCATAAAAATTATTTATAGAATACGTACCGGTGATCACGTCCGGTATGTCAGTTGCCCTTTGTGTATCCAACATAAAGACACATGTGTTTCCCTTCTTGGCATCGGTCTTGGCACCGCTGCCACTTGCACCAGCCGTCGTTGTTGTCGGCTTCTTCTTCGGACACTCATTGCTAAAATGTCCTTTTTCACCACAGTCAAACACACCACTGCTTTCCTCTTGCAGTCGACTTACACATAACCCGGTCTCTTGCAAAAATTACATATAACGGTATTGGTTGGTCGAAGATATCTACCAAAATGTCTCCTATCGCAAGATTTGCAAACAGGGCGACTATACACAAATGCCCATTCTCGTTTCTTCTCAACCTTCTTCATCTTTCCTCCCACAGTCGTTCTTCCATCATCCTTCTTTTTCTCTTCCCGGTTTCTGATCATCCCATCCATCAGGTATCCTGCCAATTCCATAGCAGATTCCGTCGAACTACATATGTGAATAAACTAAGTCACGGATTTCGATTGGTAATCCATAATTATATCGTGTCACTTTGTTAATTTCAGGAGTGACCAGATGAGGGACAATTCTACAATACTCAAGAAACTTGGTGTTATATTCCTTGAGGTTTGGTCCAACAACTTTATGATTCCACAGTTTGGTCTGAATTTGATACATTTCATTAATCGGGCAAAATATCTTTAATATCATTGCTTTAAACGTTGACCATTCCAAATTGTATAAATTCTCTCTACCCTTGATTCCAATTAGGGTATTCCACCATTCCAGTGCCTCCCCTTTGAACATTTGGGAGGTATATTGAACTTTCTCCCTTTCCGTGCACTTGCTTATCAACACAATTGACTCCATCTCCTCCAACCATCGGAGGGTAACAATCGCTCTTTTATCGCCGTAAAATTCGTTTGGGTTATATACTTTGAAAAATTTTTAAAATCACAACCTTAGTGTATTTTTAATTTCTTGGTTTTATCACGGAGGACATTTTCAGCAGTTGAGTTGTCATCACTCGCTTCTTTCTTTCACTCGGTTTCCATTTTCTTACTTTCTTTCTTCTCCGTTTCTCTCTTAGATTCTTTCTTCGAATTTACGGTTTCACTTTCGCTTCGACTCGCCCTATTATTAGAATGAGAGGCGGTACGACTAGGATCGTTTTTCATTAATGCATAAAGTGGAGTTACGGCTTCTTTTATCAGATCGCGAATACCAAGCACATAATCTTGTGGTATTGCTTGTATGTTTTCCGCAGCGGTCTTTTCTTTATTATTGATTATTTGTATAGCGGGATTACTGTTAAAGTTTTCTTGTTCTGACATGCTGTTACATTAATAAGAAAAGATTTAGGGAAAAGGCATACTTTCTTTATAATACATTATTTATTTTACAAAAAAGAGAACATAACAACTAACAACAGTACATAACAACGATTCATATTCCTTAATTCACTTTCTAACAAGATTTTTCATCTTGTCACATTTCTTAACAATCTTTCTTCCTATTTTCTTTTTGTCCACTTTCTCGTTCCTCAGCCCGTCCATCACTAAATTAGGCGGGTTAGGATATCCCGTTGGTGTGGATGCAACTGGGAAGAGATAAGCGTTTTCCCTTGGATAGAGATTCGGGTTTGCAACGTATGCATGCATTTCCTCATTAGGAATATTGTTAATATAAAATTCCTCGATAAGGTTTGCTTCTCGCGGATCTCATTAGCTTGTTGAGAGATTGAAGGTCTTGGTCCAACATATGGAGGAAAATAAGGATTTTGACTGGTGATTGAGCTAATCTCTTTTTGTAGGGAAGATAACCCTGATCCTTGGTTTATGGCTTGGTTCGGCAACAGTTTGTGTAGTCTGATATTGGTAGTTCGGTGGTGGTGATACAAATTGCCATCTATTCTGGTCAGAATGACAGTCCACCCAACTTGACGAATCAATTTTTTGCTTGATCTTACTCTGAACTTCCTGCTCCTCGGAAGGATGGTAAGTTGGAATTTCAGATGGGTAGTATTAGGGAATTTTGTCGGTAGTATCATCAGAGATCTCGATTGGGTATTGTTGACTTCCCAGGAGATACACGGTTTGGCTCCCATATGGTAACATCGGAATAATCAGTTGGTTTTGATTGAAAAACTTGTGTAATAACTATTGCTACTCTCCATATCAGATAGTTCGTGATTGATTGTCGATTTTGATCGAATGGTTACTCGGGTCTATGACCAAGATAGTTAACATATGACATTTGCACTTAGTTAAATTTAGGGATGGGCATTTTACCAATCCTATCTTATCCCTATAATAAGAATAATAATAATAACTTTAATGGTTAAAGCTTAGGAACTATTGTTTAATACCTAATTCGCTGAAACCAATGGCTCGTATACCAACCTATCACACCCCGACTTAGGGCCTCGAAGTGTGACCACGAGGTGGTACCTGTTTTGTAAATATATCAGAGTTTATGGGTTAATTTTTTAGCAAAAGAATTTTAGGTTGAATATACTATTAATTTACATTGAAAATTTACTTGGGAATTAAATACCCAAGTATTAGTTTACAAAATATATGTTTCACGTTACAAGGATTTTATATAAAAAACAGAGCCATATTGTAATGCGCTTCTATCTTCATAAGACTTCAATCCTTGCTATAGCTACTAATGCTTAATTACCTGCAATGGGTTGGAAAATACGTCAGCTATGTGCTGGTGAACACGTATGACTCTATAAAACATTTGAATAACAGTTACAATACAAATATAATTTTCTTGTTAATCTCAGAGGAAGTATTTCTACTTTCGGTATATGTACCACTGCCCTACACACACAAATGTGTTCTCCGAGCCACGTAGCCCTTAATGGAGAACTAGTCATGACCGTTAGCCCACGGCCACGTAGCCTTTCTCTGATTAGGCTATACAGTTATGTTTGGATCCAGACACATGTGCAATCGGTCAGAGTTGATTTTATTTTCTACTTTGTATTATAACATTTTAGAGATCACGTAATCTCATGTAAACATTGACTGACTCGTTAAGACAAACATTGATTGGTTAATGTATTCACCTGTACCGTCGGTGCGTTTGAAACCTTTGATTGAATGATTGATTGAGAATGATATTTAACCTATACATAAATAGGTTTGTATAAACATTTTGAATGATGTTTCTTGATTAAGCTATGATTGTTAAGCTTAACCTTGAAATTGTTTATCTTTGATTGTGAATGAAAACACTTAGTTTTATGTGACATTTGATATAGTATGATTTGGATTAATAGGTTATAACACGTTGGTAAGTTTCTCCAGGTAAGTAAATGGGTCCCTCGGTTGATTGGGATTTGTACGAATTACTTTTCCGTAGGCAAAAAACTCACTACTAGTGATATCCCCCTTACATTTTACTACATGCCCGTCAAAATATATCTTTTGTTAATATTGCTTCATCAAGAAGTAACATTTATGAAAACTCGTTTGTGAATGTTTATAAAATACTTTCAAGGTTAAAGGTTATAGCCTCGATTGATTGTCTAAGCTATAATTCAAATAACTTAAACATAACTCCTACCTTAGAATGATAATAAGAAAACGGCATGATCTTGATCTACTCGCTTATGTGATTGCTACTCGATTATGACTTTAAAACATGCACGAACTTCGAGAAAATGGTACGTCAGCTCGTTACGGCAATAGGGCACGCCTTTCTATGCTAAGTGTGTGAATGTGGAGGTGTTGTGCGATGAGAATGGCTCTAAACCCGTCACCCCCTTTTATCGGCGATTTCTGGAACCCATCGCGATACGCAATGGGTTTTCTCACACCCGTCGCGTATCGCGACGCTACAATTTGACGCCGTCGTACCAGCTCGTGACATGTGGTATGTCATATCGTGCCACGTGTTGACACGTGGTTGGACACGTGTCCCCGATGTTAATCTTTGTCATCACGCTACGCGATGGTCCTTTGGATTGAGCCATCGCGTATCGCTACGCCGCCCAAGGCTTGATTTTTGTGCAAGTCCATAGCGCTACGCGATGAAATTTCCAGAATTTTCATGTTTGGTCCCTGTACTTTATAAGTTAGTTATTTTGACAAATTCTTATAGGGTTGTAGACGCGGTGTTACAACAATAGCATGATCACCCTTGGGGGAGTCAACGCATTCAAAGGACGAGGGTTTAAGTAAAAATCACCTAGATGATAGACTGCTTGTGAAACCACAGGTTCAGAACGTAAGTCTTTCGGAATAAAAAGTGGTACTGGGTCTTATCCAAGATCCGCAGAGCAGTAGGATCGCGCAGGAGTTTTGCATACACCCCACCGTCTTATCAAAATGTTTGTTAAGCACTGATCCTTCACCTACAAAAACCGTATGAATAAGAATAAAGCATACAGTATAAGAACAAAAGGTTACATAATAAGCACTTACTTTCGTCCACGTTTTGGAAAACCAGTTCACAATCTAAGTGTGGCCATAAGCGGCTCATACAAGCCCAAACAAGGGCACCCTCGTATATTGCTTGCATCGGGATTGGAGTCTTGATCAGGGTATTGAACCACGCCTGCCCCTTATCCCTAGAAAGCTTTAGATCTAGAAATTTCTCGTTTAACGGACGGTGCACCATGACGATAGGAACCACCTTCTCAGAGATCCAGAAAAATTTCGTCCGCCATTCGTAGGAACTGCAGGGAGGCTCAGTGCCCACAACTCCCTTTGTGGTGGTGGTGCAGTTGAACCAACTCCCTCTCACGTTCATCTTGTAAAACACAGCGAACTTGTCCACCATTGGTACGATATTGTTGGCCCTGCAAATGAATTCGAAGTAACGAATTCGCGTGAGTCCAAACGGATGAAGTTGGGATAAATGGATCCCATGGGCAATAAGAATGTTCTTCAGGAACTTGGTTATCGGAAACCTAAGATTCCCGGTGGTAAAGAATTTGGCATATAATGCCATTTTGCCTGTCGTAGGCTTATTCGCAGTAGATCCGGCGGCAGGGTACTCCGGTTTCCATTATGACGTGATGCCATAGGTAGAAACAAGCTTCTCAAACTCAGATAATTTCCAAGCAAGTTCAATGGATTCTGTGGTAGGAGTGGACGATGTCTTCTTATCACCAGTCATAATGTCAGAAGGTAAAGGAAAGCAACGAGCAATTGTGGATAATGAAAATTAGATCTGGCTTGAAAGAAATAAGGAAGAAAATGAAGTTATGGAGGCGATAAAAGATTCAAGTAAAGCCTAAGAGCCATATTTATACCCATCGCAGTTAATGCGATGTGAGTTTGACAGTGGAAAGAGAAATATAGGGTCCAGTTGGATTGTGACACGTTACGTTGGAAAACCCGAAAAGCAAAAATGGTGGTATAGTAAGGTACAGTTAATAGCCGGCGCAGAGGTCACGTTAACCATACGGTGCCTGCAAACTATCACATCGTCCTTTTTCATGGTTATCCTCCAAAAACATAAATATCTCCACAGAATACAAATTTTAAAAATCCTTGTAAAAGATCTTAAGTCCAAATTTTTAACCTAATTAAAATTTCATGAGAAAGAAACAATGGACTGGAGGACTTATAGAGGTAGGGTAGTAAAAAGACCCGGATACCCATGAAAGATCATCCGCGGGTCGACAAGGACTACCTCAAAAGTCACCCGCGGAACATTGTCATCACTCGCATAACTCAAGTCAAAGGAGAGTTAAGAATAAACTCCAGAGACTATCTGCGGATTGATCAGGATGTCCTCAGAAGTCATCCGCAAGGTGTTACCTTCATGCGCAAAAATGACTAGAGGGTGACGTCAGAGGATCAGCTGTAACTAATTTCCTTCTAGAAGATTTACATGAAGATCTTTCCTTGGAAAGCACGTGATGTAACAACTAATTAGAAAAGGACAGCTGGCAAGTTTGTTATAACCGTGCACATGGCTAGCTTGTCCTATCACATGCAGACACGTGTCCAGGTTGTTACGAAAGCTTATTCTAGAAAGGCACAGCTGGACTAATAATATTCCCGAACCCTTCGGCTATAAATACCTTCTTCGTCATCACAAGGTATTCATTCTCTCCTCACTGATTACTCAAGATACTTTAAGTACTTTTCTCTCCTTTAGAATGGTACTTATTCTCACACCGGAGGGTGGTTACGGGAAGACCCACACCCCCTCTCTTGTCCTTCCTGTAACGAGCTCACGGTGGTTTGTTTTGCAGGTCATAGTCATCAGACTTGCAGGATTGAACTCGTACCACGAAATTATAGTTACCCGACCCATACCCTGTGGATTCATCGGTCTAATATCTTTGAGGTTGGATCCGTGTTTCTTCACTGAGAAAATGAAACATTCCCATATCGCGATGTCCTAAACCTTTCTTGTCTAGAGAACTTTTCGATGTTTAGAAGCAAATGGACATGGTCATCGGTCACCTATCCATTTTTCTACCCATTTCCAATGGAAGTTTAGGGAACACGTAGTATTGAAATTCAAGGTTATGATCTTGTTTTCCAAGGCGCGATAATTGAGCTTCCAAACAGCATCCAACAGCTAGCCCTGCACGGTTTCCATCCACGATATTACATCTTTATCAAAGTTATCTGACAACCAACTTGGAAAATCTGAGACAATGTTAACAATGATCAAACTGCAGCCGTATGGAATTCACAACAACTTTAGGTAAGCGTATCTGACGAAAGCTACGAAAGCTACCCAAATTGAAGGTCGTATCTGACGGCATTGCAGAAAGTCAGATTTTCACAAAGCTAAAAAGTCTTAAAATCCATAGCTGCAATAGCATGCAATATTTGTTATCGTTCAGTATGCTGCAAGACTTGCAAAACCTTTAAGACTGAAGAAATTGAAGTATGGAACTGAAGCTTGATCCATGAGATCATAGAAGACAAAACTAGACTCTCTTCGACTGCTTTACTTCCAAAGCTACGTTGTTTGTCGTTGTTTGCAATACCAGAACTTAAATGCATCACAAAAGAAATTCTGATTTGTGATTCCCTTGAAACACTTGAGGTATGGGATTGTGAGAAACCGAGGGCTAGCTCTTTCATTCTCCGTTAACTACTCGCCATCAACTCTTGAGCACATTAAGGGAAGCGAATGCATTGGAATGGGATGAAACTGGTTGCAAGAATCTTCTCCAACTAATTTTTTATCAAGGTACATAAAACAAACACTTATGTAAGCAAACTTCCTGATATTATGGAACCTATATACACGATAGGTTTCTTGTTTTGAGATCCCACTTACACGTGGTTCTCTGCATATCAGACTAGATGTATGAATTTCCATAACTATACATGCATGCCTTAATGGACGAAAACAAGCTTTTGATTATTAACCCTGTAACATTTGTTTTTCAAGGCAGATTATCGATAAACACTTAGTTATTGCAAAAGTAAACTGACTCAAAAACTCATTACAATAAATCTATATTGATCACTTATTCAAAACCTTTACCCAAGCCCCATATTTACTCATCTAACCCTAACTTGGTGATTAAAACATTACCACACTAATCCTATTACAATGAAAAACTGAACCACTTGACTAAGTTGTCAACTTAGGTCCTTCAATATTTACCGACTTGTGAATAAGGTCCAAAATTACCCGCAGTTTTACATGCCCCATTTTCCACAAAACAAAAAATTGGAAGGAAACATGGAGTTCGAGATTAAAGAACACGAAGCAAGTCATCAAACCAAAGGCCATGGGCTCTCACATAGAAAAAATATCAACTTGTTTATTAGTTTTTGCACGTGTAAAATCTGCATAAACAAGTATTGAAGATACGCTTATTGCGTCGGACATGTAATGTAATCTGGGTAAGCCATAGGTTGCGGCAGCCCGGTTCTACATATCCAAACGTAGATTAAAAAACAACCCATTACGGTATATCCTGAAATCACGAAAAAGTCATATTGTAAAAACGTATGTTAAAAACATAAATGTAATCTTTTTAAAAATTGTTTAAACAAAAGCTAAACCAAGCTCAAGCTCAACTAATTTAGAGTAATTGTGGAAAATGATTTGTGTATACCATAGTGGATCAAAAACTAGCCAACATACTTCAAATCACTTAGCATTAAGAAATCATTTAGACAATGTTTATTTAAACATTCATAATCATAGCTAATGTAATAAGTTATTCACTAATAGATATTAAGATACTTTGTAAACAAACACCAATATATTTATTTAATCTACTGGATCAAAACTAGCTAATCTAATTTGAGTCAAGTTATTTTATAAAGGGTAACAAAAATAAAAAGTGTGAGAAGCCATAAATAATTGACATTTGACATGTGAGGACCAAAAGAAAAAGGGTATAGAGGTAATTGTACACATTTTCTCTCTCCACATGCAAAGCACATGTTAATACCCCCATCATTTTAGAACGTTCATAACTTTCTCATGTGAATTTTTTTTTTTAAAATTCATCATAATAACAAACGTTTTTTTATCTTTAATATGAGTATGATTTTTGTTATATAAAATTTAAAACAAAAATCACGTCATTGTGTCTTTTCGCACACCATTGTGTCGTTTTTCGTCATTGTGTCTTTTCGCACACCATTGTGTCCTTTTTCGTCATTGTGTCTTTTCGCACACCATTGTTTCTTTTCGTACACCGTTGTGTCTTTTCGCTTATCATCATGTCTTTTTCGTCATTGTGTCTTTTCGCATACCATTGTGTCTTTTCACTTATCATTGTGTTTTTTCGTCATTGTGTCTTTCAACTCATCATTATGTTTTTTTATACACTAATAACACCGTTGTTTAATAATAATATGTAAAAATAATGATAAAATAACAACAAATTATCTAATACATAAAACACAATGATAAATACATGTTACATAATAACTTGAAAAATAAAACACAATGGTGAATATGTATAACACAATGACCTAAAACGTTATACACAATGGTGAATACGTATAACACAATAACCTAAAACGTAAGACACAATGGTGAATATATATATAACACAATGACTTGAAACGTAAAACACAATGAAAATAACATATTACACAATGACTTGAATGTAATATACAATGAAAGCAATACTATTTTCTCAAATTAAATGAATTTGTCAAATGTCAATCCAAAAAAGACAATGAACGTATTACACAATAACTAAAAGTTAATGACGAACAAAACGACACAGTGACGTAATCTTTGTTTTAATTTTTGTCTTTAATACGAGTATCAATTGAAAAATATAATGATCAAAATCTATAATACAATTCATATAAAAACTCAACTAAAAGGCACAATTAACAACAAAAAACACATTAATTTTTTTTATTTTTATATAAGTATATAACAATATGATACTCATATTAAAGATAAAAAAACGCTTATTATTATGGTGAATTTTTTTAAAAAAAAATAATGTCGTATGAAAAAGTTATGGATATTTTAAAATGATGGGGGGAATTGACATGTGTCTTGCATGTAGAGAGAGAAAGTCAACAAAGGTGAGTTATTTATTAAATTAATCTCATTCATTCAAATCTAAAATCAATGGACAGGATTTCTTCTCACCCTTCTCATATTTTTTGTCATTTGTATTTTAACTTTACCCACACCCACATAATTCACTTCAATAGTTCAATCATGTTGATTAAATCATCAATAAACTAGCATAGTGTTACACGACTAAACGTAAACAAGCAAAAGGAAATTAACAACACACAAACTCAACATCGTTATGAATCGATACTTAGATTATTATCAGTAACCGTTAGTGTGGATGACAGCGATAGCGACTAACACGATAACAACGGCTATAAACCAATATAATGTTTTAAGTTCCAAGTCATCCGGTGGTTTCTTCGACACCATGCGGGAAACACACTTAACATGCGTACCATAATCACCACAAGACTCACAAGCGTACATGCAGTGGTTTTGTTCGATTGTGTGGCCACACACATCGCATTCAAACTCCGGGTATGGATTCACATAAAGCAAAGAAAGCACGTTTTTATGGTCTTCCCGACGTACAGTTTCGGGTAACTTGGTGCATGCCACATGTGTGTCGTAGCCACATATATCACAATGGTATAAATCGCGGTAAGGGTTGAGGTTAGTACCACAAACATCACGTATACCCGAACCACTTGTGTAAGGTGGTTTGGGGATATGTTTCATCGGGTGGTGTGGGTGTGATTTGAGCGTGATCCGACTAGGTGGAGGGTTCGGGTTAGGATTAGGGTTTGGATTCACATGCACAATTTCCCATGAACTAGTGATTTGATTTGGTGGAGTGTTCGGGCTGGGTTTAGGGTTTAGGGTTTTGTAAGCACAATGGATGTGGAGATCGAAATCACAAGTGGAACAACCAAAAGAAAAACCTGAGCCGGTTTTATTACAAGTTTTGCAAATGAAAAAACCCGACGGGAATGTTGGAGATGGGATTAGGGAGAGAGGGTGATCAAGGTGTGACGGATGGATTAACGATCGGGTTGCGTCGAAGCATTGGTCGTGTAGGAAGAAATTGCATTCGCGACATGAGTAGACCGGGGTGTTGGTACAAGGAAGATTGCAGCCTGTACAAGTGAGTTGTGCATCTTCCAAGCTTTGGAGGAGAGTAAGAATGTGTGGATGGCTAAAGTGTTTGTCGCCTTCCATATTTGTTAAGTGGAAATATGGTAATCATAATCATAAGTTATAAATAGACCCAAAATCTCCGTTAAACAAAAAATATTTGGTGAAAGGGCAACGTCGTCGAAGACTTTGCGTCAACTCACTCGGCCCACTAGTCTCGTCCTATTTCATAAAAAATATATATATGAATTATTAGGTGGTGGAGTGGGTTTGAAATAATTATCCCACTAACAAATATATAATTATGTAGTCCGGTGGATATTTAGCATAGCTAGTTAGCTACATAGTAGATATTAATAATTGGATCAAAGGGTAATTATTGTTGTAGGTTAATATATTCTAGAGTTTCTCAAGCTTTTATAATCGTGTGACGTGCTTTCAAATTAAACTCTTTTGTGTGTGTATGATATCCAAATTAATAAGACAACACTAGAAAGTTTCTGCATATAACAAGGTATTTTATGTGATATCCAAATTCTAATTCGTATGTTAAACATGTTAAGGGAATTCCTTCACATGCATAGGGGGTTCAACTATTATAACGATTAAGTTGAAACATTATAACTCGTTGTGAAAGTGTACGGATTTATAATTGTATATATAGAAACCTCACTTGAAACGTTAATACCAAGTTACAATTGCTTACTCTAAGTTAGTCCTAAGCATTGTTATCACAGAGCTTAATACATTTTGACTCCGCCCCCCCAAAAAAAAAAACATTCCTCCAAGCTTCGCCAATGTCTGTGTGCACTCCTTGTAAGCTTTAAACCATGTGTAGTGGATGGAGCCATATGGGGCATTTATGCGCCATGTGACGCCACATCATCATATGAGCGTTTTACAATAAAGTGGTGTAGTAGATTGAACATCGTCAAATCATCACCTTATTATTGTTATTTTTTATCAAAAGATAAAAGAAAATTAAAGAAACCACTAATTACCTTCCACCCCCACCCAACGCCCCGGGGCCGGTGTTTCCGGGCGCTTTGGGGCTTGGGTGAACATATTAAGCGGCTCACTGCACCCGGTCTAAGTTGAAGGAGATTCCTTCATTAACTATGTTAAAGGATCTAAGAGTGTTGAACTTGTCTCATTGTCTTTTGAGAAAGCTACCAGATGACATAGATGAATTGAATAATCTAAGGCGTTTTAAATTATCATAAAATGAGAAACTGGGGACATTCCCATATCGTGTTGTCCATAAGCTTTCTTGTCTAGAGAACTTTTTGATGTTTAGAAGCAAATGGAGATGGTCATCGTTCTACCCGTTTCCAAGGGAACGAGTAGTATTGAAATTCAAGGTTATGATCTTGTTTTACAATACGCAGTAATTGAGTTTCCAGACAACATCCAGCAATTGACCTTGCATGGCTGCCATGATATTACATCTTTATCAAAGTTATATGACACAGTGTTACCTCTCGAATTGCAACCGTATGGGATTTTGAGAAATTGAGGGCTCTCCCATTCTCCATTAGCTACTTAACATCCACTCTCGAGCACATAAAGGGAAGCGGATGCGTGGGAATGAGATGAAACTGGTTGCAAGAATCTTCTCCAACCATTTTTGCTTGTCATTCCCCATTATCTACTTGGCATCAACTCTTGAGCACATTAAGGGAAGCGGATGCGTGGGAATGAGATGAAACTGGTTGCAAGAATCTTCTCCAACCATTTTTCGAACAAGGTACATAAAACAATATGTTTCATCGGCATTTCTTTTGGACCTACACGCTTAGGTTTATTGTTTCGAGATCCAAGCTACACGTGGTTCGCTTGCACAGGCGTGTAAGACTGGATGTATGTTATTTCCAAAATTATACATGCTTTAACAGGCAATATCCATGTATTTAAGTTCTTTTAGTGGATGAAAACGATCTATTATATTTGTTTACATGCCGGAGTTTCCACAAGACAGCAAATGAGAAGAGAAACATGGGTTTTAAGAGATTAAACTTTAAAGAACAAGAAACAAGTTAAACCAAAGGCCATGGGCCCTCATATATAAGTATATTAACTTGTTCATAAGTTTTTGCACATGTAAAATGTACCTAGTATATTATTAGAATTGTCAAGTACCATCTCACTCATACATGTCTTAGGCCCACGGGGAGGCCCCACTACTAAAAATCAGCCCATTAGTGAAAGGCCCCTTCTATTTTGTTAAGAGGCCCAATTCCCATTCTCTAGATCCCAAGGAAAACCATTGTCGCATCTTTCAAGTTTCAACATTTGATTTTTAATCTCTTAGGGCCAATGCAACTGCAACTTGGCAGCAAATTTGAAACTTATATGAGTGATACTGTTTGCCACATAGCAGAGAATGTATAATGCATAAATCAAGGTGGCGTATGAATGATACCTGGCATCAAATTGACTTTTAGGCCGCATTATTTATTTTAAATCGGTCGTACTATTGGCGAGAAAATAGATATGTTTGAAATATGAGTATTGAGTATAGTATCTGATTTTGCAATCTTTTAGCACGTTTTGATACGTTTGCAAGTGGATGAAGTAAAGATGCTATGATAATCAAAATGAGAATTTGATAAAAAAGAATATCAACTAGTAAGTTGAATTTTAGTTAATATAGCAACTTGGACATTTTTTTCAATTAATAAACAGAATATCAACTAGTAAGTTGAATTTTAAAACTGCATATTCTTGAAGTAAAGAAAATATTTTAATTTTTAATATAATACTTTATAGTCGAAGTTTGATTAACACTTATGAATGATCTCCTCTGAACATGATCGGGATCTTGCAATATATAGTAACATTAAACAGATACGAAAATGAGTTACTTGTCATTATCGTAGTATTTTATTAATAAAACCGTTGAATGGTTCAAAATGATGTTGGAGTCTTAGAGACCTAAATCAAAATGAGATTTTGTAAATCTTTTAAAATAATTGTTTAAAAACAGAAAAAAAAAAAGAAGAAGAAACGAAAGATTGTGAATAACTGGTGCGAACTTGGGACCTACAACGAAGCAACATATGAGTTTACCACTAGACAAATAGTTATTTATGTTTCTAGTACACCGATTAAATATATATATTTATATATAATATTTTTTTTTTTAATTTGAAAACCTTAATTAAGTGTAGGCCTAAAGCCCCTATCTTTATTTCATTGCTCGCGAAATGGCCATGTCACCAACTATTTAATATATTATTAACCTAGCATATTTTGTATCATTCCTCACAACTTTCCAATAATTATTAACCTCATAATTTTTTAATATGATAACCATTAAGTTCCATTTATTACATAATTAACTTTAACACCACAAGCTTCTTTTACATGTATGAGATGGTTCATACGAGAAGTCAAGTTACAGCAAAAAAATGCGAGAAGTCAATCCTAACCACTCATTTAAATTTTAATCTTACTTTATTAAAATATATGAAAAGGCATTAAAGTAATATAAATATATTATCTCACCAATTTGTATATATAATTAATTCACACACGTATATGGCTAACTAATAACATTAAAAAATCATAATAACTAAAAGACTATAAAAAATTAATAAATTTATAAAACGATAAATTTATCTTTATAAGTTTTTCTCTATCTCTTGAGTTTACCCTACACAACTATAATTTCTTCATAGACATCTTCAATTTTTTTCTACATATCTTTAATTGTAATACACGTATTTATTTTTTTCTACACATTGTCAATTTCTTCATACGCATATTTTTCGCCCTACACTAGGGATGAGCATTGTACCGTACCGGTACCGAAATTTCCGATCCCGAAAATCTCAAATTCTTGGTACCTGTACCGGTACCGAAATATTCGGTTCGGTACCGGGACGGTATCAGATTATACCGGTACCAAAGGTAAAAAATCGGGAAATACCGGTACCGTACCGTACCCTACTGGTACCGGTACCGGTACCGTACCGATCCCGAATCTTAAAACTTTGCTACCGATTCGGTACTGACAGTACCAAATCGGTACCGATTTCGGTACCGATACCAAGCGGTACCGGTACCGATTTTCTCATCCCTACACTATACACGTCTTCAAATGTTTTCTACGCATATTCATTTTTTCCTACATATCTTTAATTTTCTTATACACATCTTAATGATTTCGGTACCGATACCAATCGGTACCGGTACCGATTTTCTCATCCCTATACTATACACATCTTCAAATGTTTTCTACGCATATTCATTTTTTCCTACATATCTTTAATTTTCTTATACACATCTTAATTTTTTTTTCATACTAATTTTCTCATGCGCAACATACTTTTTTCTAACACATCTACAATTTTCCCGTACACTTTTGTTTTCGTATATATACACGTCTTTATTGTTTTCCTACACATATTTTATTTCTTCCTACACATGTTCATATTTTTCCTACATATCTTTAATTTTTTCATACACATCTTAATTTTTTATCCGACACATTTTCAATTTCTTCGTAGGCATGTTTTTCGTCCTACACATATTCAATTTCTTCCTACACATCTTTAATTTTACCTACACATCTTAATTTTTTTCTTACACGTCTTTATTTTTCTCATGCATAACATATTTTTTTCCTACACATATTCTATCACACACTTTTTTTTTGTCCTACACATTTCAAAATTTTTCCTACACATCTTCAATTTTTCCTATACGTTTTTACTTTTCTCATACACGTCTTAATTTTTTTTAATACACATCTTTAATTTTCTTATACATATTTAACTTTTTTCATAGACATTTTCAATTTCTTCGTACACCAAGAAAAATATAAATTTAAAAACTTTTTTGCAAAAAAAAATTTGTTATATTATTTATTTAAAAGAGCAATCGATAATAAACATATCACATTTTAGCTTAAGTACCATAGATTTAAAAAACTTTTTATGTAAAAAAAATCCAACAAGAAATCTAATATACTTAAAAATAAACAGTCAATGAAAAAAGATGGTAAAATGTAACTCTTACAACATAATTAGAATAAGAAATAATTTGTAACTCATAAATCTACCCAAATTACCCTTTTTATTTATTTAAATGACTCTTAAAATATTATTATTTACAATAAATGTCACTATTGTTTCAATAAATCTAATGGTCCATATATATTCTTATACTTCTCGCACTAAAAATACTTCTAAAGTAAACCTAATCTTATGTATAACTAAGAAATTAATTAAATCTATTTTGATAAGCGCCTCTAACTAAAAAAGCTTTACGCATATTAGTAATGGTAATCCTCGTTTTGCCACGTATCATTCTCACAAGAGGTTAACGTGTCACTATTCATATTATGGGTGATGGTTTGGTAACCCATTCTTTCGGCATACAGACACACATAGTCATTACGTTACATCAGCTTCTTATCTATTCATTTCACAAAGTCATGTTATCTAACACCACCGTACCCACCTTTCTTACATATAACCTCATTATTTTCACATTACAATTAGTGTTTTTTTAATATAATTTACATATTTATTTTATATAAGAAATAATTAAAATAATTCAATATAAAAAAATTGATAATTATGTAATGTCTACTTTCATTACGTGCTATTATGAAAGATAAAACTAAAATTGCATTAACTTAATAAAAACAATAACTAAAACAATAAAATAAAAGTCCAATAAGAAGTATATAAATTGAAAACATAAATAAAATTATTTCTTATTGGCCCAAATATATTCTAAGAGATTGTTCTCTAGTGGCTTGATGAGCCTCATGGCCACGTAGGCTTCTTCTAGATGTGTTTGAAATGGTGGAGGTACTCCATTATTAATTTGGTGGTTCAGGTTCGCGCTTTTAACATATGATCAATTAGCTGTGACACCCTCTTTTCTCCGTAATCATATTATGTAGGACAAAATTACAAAAATTATTCTTTTAAGTTTATATTAGATTCTATTGTTTGTTCTTTATATTCAAAATTCTTTATATTTAAAATTGATATATTTTAACCTTTATGTTTCTAAATCCAACAACGTTCGTCTTTTAGCCCTAACTTAGTTATTAACATCAAATTTTGTCATGTGACCCTCACGTGAGGGCTTAAAAGTCTTTTTTCATTTCCCCTATTTAAAACCCTCCCCAACCTCAATCCATCCCTTCGTTTCCTTTCTCTTTATAGCAGGTCGCCTGCTGGCCACAACCACAACCAGCCACCGGTGCTACCACCTGTTGGCCACCATGGCATGTCACCTTCCTCCACCACTGTCATCAGAACCACCACAGCGACACCTCATTTTTCGACAACGCGGTATCGACTCGCCTTTCTCTCTCTAAAAAAATCCCACAAATCACAATTATATGTTGTCTAGCTGAAGCTACCACCCATCGTTTTTTTCAAACTGTGGTGTTGAAAGGCGATGGCGGTGGTGGTGTTCGATCAATATGGTGGTCGTACCTGTGAGTGTTCAAAATCAGTCTAATTAGAATCTCTCAATGTCTTCTCCGTCAGAGCTACTAGTTCCTTGCTGCAATTTGCACTTCGTCTTCACTTTCACTTTGAATTGCATATGTCTGGTGATTGCGTATTCGTTTGTGCTATTTAATTAGTATGTTGAGTTTTGATTAAGTGTAATTTTGATTTGTTGTGGTAGTGTTGCCGGTAGGAATCAGACTTTAATAATTTAGAGTTTGATTGTTGATATTAGATTTAGAGTTTGATTTGTGAGATGTGATAATTAAGGTTTGTTGGATGTTGGACCTAACAGTGGAGGTCGATGTTGGATGGATAATTGGGCAACGTTCATTGTGAGATTGGTTGAAGTTCAACATCAATTAGGGGATTTAGGGTAAGGGTGATGGTTAGCGTTAGGTTGTTGGCAAGGGGTATGTGGTTGCAAGTGGCGGTATCAGTGGCGGAGGTGGTGGTAGACTATGGTATGGTGTTGGTACTGGTGGCAGTAGGTGGTGGTAAGTGGGAGAGGTGTGTGTGTGTGTGAGAGAGAGAGGAGATGTGTGTCACACCCCAACCTACGGCGGAAATGCCGGGGCGCGAACTGATTGTCACAGCTTTCAGGGTTACTATCATGCAAATTATAAGTTTCAATATCTAGTTAATAATTTCAAATACAACAAATATCCATACAAAAATCCAAATAGAAGGTACATATATCAATCAATAATAATAAGTCTCATTAAGTTTTCTTCTAGCATAAATCCTTAAACAATCTTCTAAGTCCAAATACTTTACATCATATGGTAACCTGCATATGCGTTGAAAATAATATAGTTTGTCAACACGAGGTTGGGTGAGCAACACACCAGTTCAAAGTATAAATAAAAATATGTATTTGCTACAAGTCATATGAGAATAACAAAATAACCAATGAGCAAGTATAACTGAGATGTCGAGAAGCACAAAGCTATAACGACTGGCGTATGATCATACTATACTGAGATTATGTTGGATCTCTCCGAATGCGAAAGCATACAAAGCAAATAAGCACATAAACAAGTAAGGTATAAGTTGTTAACACATAAGACAAAGTTGCAGTTTTTGAGTATAAGTATATATGAAAAGTATATTTACGCATATGTTCCCAAAACGTGAGAAAACGAGTAAAAAGAGGGGAATGTGGTACTCACCTCGATAGATGAACAAATGATGATTAAGAAATGAGAAGACGGAAAAAGTCACACGCGAACGTTAAATCCTAAAAGAAACGAGAGTAACAGATACGCTTAAGTAAAGATTTAAGATCGATTACAACAACTCGATAATCAATAATAAGTAAATATTATAATATTATATAAGGATTTATTATATATAATAATTATTTTGATTTATGAAAACATAACTTAAATATTATTTGTAGTTTTATAAAATTGGTTTACTTGATTTATATATTTATTTAAACATTAGTTTTTAAATAATAATATAAAAGTAAAATACATCTTCAAAATTATTATTATCAGTTTTATAAACATATTATAGGTATATAAACATATATGTTTACATATGCGTATATACACGAACGAAAACGTGAGAAAACAAATATTTATATAGTCGGTTTCTATTAAAATAGTTTTTAATTAGTTCTTATTAATATTAATGTAATTATTTATGGTTTTAAAAAGAATAATAACAATATTAGCCAAAAAAGTCAGGGTGCAGGGGGTCGAACTCGCGATAATTTAGGTCCAAGTTATTGGTTTATGAATTCGGGTCCAAGAAAAGTAAAATGGATACGAGTTTGGGTTATGGATATCCAAGTAAAGAAAATGGGTTATAATGTAATTTTCCTTTTAGTCCTTGAGGGTTGAGGATGGATACAAATGAGATTAATAGTTCAGGTTTGGGTTAAAAATGTAAATATAAGAAAGATAAGATAATATATTATAAATATAAATAATTAATAATAATATATTAATAATTAGTCTTCTCAATAAACACGACTTTTGATAAATAATCCGAACATCGAAACGAGTCGGGTATTTACTAAAAATATAAATCAGGAAAACCCGAGTTGTTACAATGTGTGTGTGTGTGTATTTATGTATTAATTAAAGACAGAATTACAAAGATTGTCCTTTATTTTACACCAAATTTCAGTGGTTGTCATTTATCTTTAAAATTGACATAACTTGTACTTTATGTATTCAAATGTTACATCGTTTGTCCTTTAACCCTAACCCGGTTAGTTATTTTTGTTAAGTCTGGTTATGTGCCTCGCACATGAGGGCAATTTGGTCAATTTATCTATTTAACTAAAATACTTTAATAATTAAAGGGGTGTTTGGCCTAGCTTTTTTAACCAAGCTTATAGCTTTTTTAGCCTTTTGTTACAAAATAAGCTTAATTGGTGTTTGGCTTAGCTTTTTAAGATTATGCTTATTAGCTTATATAAGCTTATTTTAAGAAGCTTATTTGAAAATGGTTTTTTAGCTTATTTGATATAAGTTTATTTGTTTAAGGGTGTAAACTACTCATTTGTCCTTAAATGGTAGTGGATTACTAAATATTACTCTAACAAATTAAAGAATGTTGGATTTAACAACTTATTAAGACACATAATTAACTAGTAGAATATAAGCTAATCCAAACACTTAAAAAAAGCTTATCAAACAATAGAAAAAAAACTATAAGCTAATTTTATATATAAGCATCTATCTATCCTAATAAAATACTATTATTTTTGCCACTTGTCAATCTCATGGTCTTTCTTACCTTTTTTCAACCAATTTCAATATATGGTCCTTATCTTTTATGTCATTTCAATATATGAATTTAAGTTTATTTTTGTAAATGCAAATACTTATGGATTCATTCATTAACATTAATGGTGAAATAAGTAAATATCAAAATTGAAGTTGCAAACTTGCTATAATAAATTAGAAAGTCACATGTAATTGTAAATTAAAAAAAATAAGGTGCATAGATGTCGAAGAATTTGGATTTGTGTGGTAAACTGCAAATTGTTTTTAAGATGTGATTCGAGCAGTAGTGCATAATATTTTATATAAGATTGGTTTCAAATTTGGATATAAAATTCTCATATGCATTTGAACTCAGGAAATGTATATTTTCTTAATTTTTTACAAACATTTTGTATAAATATTGCAAACATGAAGAATACCTATTATATATATCTTGATGTTTAGCATTAAATCATTGAAGTTGAATATTATAATTATAATCCATATGTATAACGATTTACTATATAAACTATGTGTCATCTATTTATATGATTTTTTTGTGTAGTATAAAGGGTTTTAACAATAAGAAGATCAATAATTAGTTTTTAATATTTTATTCCATAACTCAGACCAAAATGCTTTAGAAACATATATTTTGTTACTTGATTTATACTTAGATATATTTAATTTAATATGCCTTATAAGCTATATTACTTAATTAAAAACATTTAATATTTTAAACCAAAAAATTTGTTTCAATCTCATTCCATTATTTTCGTTTTCAAAAAATCATTTAGGATATTGAAACATAGAATATCGTTTTCATCGATTATTTACATAATTTCAATATTATATTAACTTATTAATTTTATTTTATACAAATATAGCGAATTTAGGTTATGTTAGTGTTACCCGTTGGTTAGTACATAATTAACGTGTTTATTATGGTTATATTCAAAATAATAAACAATAAACATTTGATTTATAATATGTGGAAGGAGAACATTCGACTTTGGACTAAATCTTAATAACGCCAGTGGCTAAGGCTTAGCCTTTAATACTTAAATATATATAATTTTAAAACTAAAAGTTTATTCGGGTTGATCCGAAACCTAGAATTCGGACCCAAGAACCAACCTGAATTACTTCGGTTCAGGTTCGGGTTAATATTTTCTTAGGTTTGAGTTTCTTGGGTCGGGTTAGTTTGGGTTCGGGTACGAGTTTTCTTGGGTTGGGTTTCAAGTTACGGGTAAAAGTGACAACCCTACTTTCAACTATTATAAATAATAATCACTACATTCACTTTATGCAACTTTAAATCTTCTTATATTAATCACTATTGTTTGAACATGGTTCTAAAGTTACTATGTATTTGTCCTGTTTATGACGATTACATTCATATGAAATGAAACAAATCATTTTGTTATATTTTAACTTTTAGTTTTTATGTTGCTTTAGTATACAATTTTTAATTGTAAAATATAAAGTCAATTACATTTTTTGTCATACACGGAATATTAATGACAACAAATTTATCATGATCAATCAATTTCAAATTCTAAAGATTCTAAGGATGATTATATCATCAAAGTTCACGTAATATGGTATTTGGGATAATCATATGTTTTTTTGAATAATCATGAACAGATGTTCTCAAATGACATCATATTAATTGATTAAAGTTATGATATTTTATGTGTATGAATATTGTTTTTATAGATATATTATCATTTATCTAGAGTTGGTATATACTTGGAGAACCTCTTTTGTCACACATACAATAATACGTGGCTATATCAAGAGTTATAAGCAGACCTATATGTTACCTTATTAAGAGTTACAAACAGACATGAAATAAAGATTTTGATTTGTAGATAAACAATGTATACCTACTAATACAATCACAAATGTAGTGTAAAAATAAGTTTTTACTTATTTCTAGCGTATTTATGTAATCTTAGTCATGTAATTTCTGTAATTTTAGTGTAAATTGTCACTTAATAGTTAAAGTTTAAATTTTTCATCAATTACCCGTGTAATACACGGGCCTCAAACTAGTAAGCTTAAAAATAAAAGCTAGGCCAAACACCCCCTAAATACACAATAGATAACTCAATGGAACCACCAACACTTAAAATTGCAGATTTTCATGACCTCCTTCCATTTTTTATGAAAATATTATGAATTGATAAATCAAAAGCAAAATATTGTCAAGAACTACCATTATTGTCAGTTTGTCACCATCATCCACCTGAACCACATCGCCTAAATTAAAAGAAAAATTCTTAAACTTAACTCTATTAACAAGATCCAAACCACTCCGCCGGTAACAATACCTGATACTCATGTGTCGTCAGAACACGAACGGGGGTACGGTTTTGTTAACGCGGTAAGATCTGAAACTCATGTCGCCGGAAAAAACGACATAATTGTAAAGACTATAAACCTAATCTGAACAGTGTTCATGTTTCCTCTTCATCTGCTCCGGCAAGTTTATCGGTGAGGTCACTCGTTACTCTGTAAAATATGTAAACTTCAGGTAAACCAGTTGATTCGATCAATTGTTAATTACATCCCCAAATTAGTTATGGATTTGATTGATTTTTTTGTTAAAAGGTGTAACTGATTGTAATATCTAGGGTTTTAAAAGTGAATAAGTGTGTAGCCTTCATTCTCATCTTCATCATATATACAATTCGTTGCTGGAATTGGTGGTGGTGACAGAGGGGTGGTTGCGAGGAGTTTAAGAACGGGATGCAAAGTTATTGGTTCAACGGGTTCAACGTCCAGTGAATTATTTCACGGTGGTGGTGGTGTGAGGTGGGTTGGTGGTGAGAGAAAGAGAGAGAGAGAGAGAGATTTATATACATTTAAGTTTTTTAATTAGTTTTTTTTGTTTAATTATTAAATATTTTTAATTAGATGGGTAAATTGACCAAATTGCCCTCATGTGTGAGGCACATGACCAAACTTAACGAAAAAAACTAACCGGGTTAGGGTTGAAAGACAAACGGTGTAACATTTGAATACATAAAGTACAAGTTATGTTAATTTTGAATATAAGAGACAACTACCGGAATCTGGTGTAAACATAAAGGACAATCTCTGTAATTTTTCTTAATTAAATTGTTTTAATTATTAAAATATTATTTTAATAAATAGGTGAAATGACCAATTTGGCCTCATGCGCAAGGAACATGAGCTGACTTAACGAGAAAAACTAACTAACTAGGTTAAGGTCAAAGGACGAACGTTGTTGGATTTATAAATATAAAGGATAAAACACATCAACTTTGAAGATAAAGGACAATCAATGATATCCAGTGTAAACATAAATGAAAATTTATGTAGTTCTGTCTATTATGTAGTATAATTCATGCATGCATTATATCACCTGATAGTAGTAAGGACGAAGATCTTCCTGGATCTCGTATCATTCTCACCTAGCTTGAAGGAAGCCAAAGGCTGTTCACATCCTTTCTTTCAGCCGATTTACCCTTTTTTGAACAACTTATTTTCAAATTATATTCCAATGCATACGTGAAACTTTTTACTACCATTGTCCATTATGGAAAAATGCCATCTACAAAATAGTACGTTTCATGTACGCGTCCAATATAAAGATACATTCATATGTGCATTTCCCTCGAAAAATTGATTAAATAGAGGGGGGTTGATTGAGTACATTGACATCTTTGTTTGATCATGCAACTCTAGAGAATGCATGCCAAATATGAAGGTCATGCAACAGCTTCTAGCATAATGATATAACGTTCATGTTCATAATAACTTTATTAACCTCACTATGCAGTTGGATAATTTCTTAAACTCCAATGCGTACAAGCAATGCTTCCAAGCATTCCAGGAATCCCACGCACGTTTGAATCCTCTTGTACTAACCGGTTAATTTCATTTTGTTTGGGTTGGTCTTCTAAGATATTTTGTTAAATAAACTTCTACAATAGACCTACAAACCTTTTGTAGACATTCAAGGGCGTACTTACACTAATGTATATGTATTCATCGCATTGCCGGCTGAAGTGTCATATCTCAACTGATGAATGTCAATACTTGTGCATTTTTGTCTTTCTACCAACATCATATCTTTGTGT
This sequence comes from Bidens hawaiensis, assembly GCF_021521415.1. NCBI lineage: Eukaryota > Viridiplantae > Streptophyta > Magnoliopsida > Asterales > Asteraceae > Bidens > Bidens hawaiensis. The sequence continues at coordinate 236,220 of NW_027492817.1, read as the reverse complement.
AAGACTTTAAGTTAATGTTCATTTTTTCATGCTTCAGATATATCTACAACAATGCGTTTAAAAAGGCATATCCTCGTCCTGAACCAGCCTAGCTTGAGCAAAATAATCATATTGCGAGCGTGTACTTAATTCCATCCTTACGACCTCGATCTATCTATTTCTTTATGTTTCTTCTTTCGTTGGGAAAAACTTGGCTCTTCTTCTTTGTCAATCTTAAATAACTGCTTGGCCATCGAAATCTCCCACATCATCGGAAATCAAACTTTGAAATTGCTGTGTGAGCATGTGCAGATTATTTATCAGGAGTTCAACATCGATCACTGGAGCTCATTTAAAAATGTATAGACTGAACATATTAATTATGATTTGTGTATGGATTGGAAAAGATATTTAAATGTTGTAGTAGGTATTTGGTATATGTAGTTTAGAATAGACAAAATTACAAATTTTCTCCTTTAAAAAACGTTAAATTACGGTTCGTGTCCTTTTTTTAGTTTCTTTGCAGACAGTGTACTTTAAACATTTTTTTCCCACACGTTATGTCCTTTACGCTAACTGGGTTAGAAAAACTCAGTTAAATACCCTCACATGAGACGCATGTAAGGGCATATTGGTCATTTCACACCGCCTCTGTATCTTTCTTTCTTCTCTCTCATATATCAAAGAAACCAAACCAAACCTGCAACTTTTTTTTTCCTATCAAACCCAAACCCAAACCCTAATTCCAATCTCCAAAAATGACCAAACCCTTTCTGGGTTTTCAAATTCACCCTCGATTACACCCATTCATCATTCATCATCATCATCATCATCACCCTAATTCCAAGCTTCCAATCTTCACCTAATTCCAAGTTTCCAATCTTCACCTTCACGTGACACCACGGATTTCAATCTCGTCGTGTTCTTCTTCGGCATAACGAACGGCGACGCTGGTAACGAACGCCGGCGCCATGAGTGATTTTTATGTCGGAGGCTGTTACCATGACCACAGATCATTTTTCAGATCTGCGATTTCGACTTTGAAAACCAATCCTAACCTCCACAATATTTCGGATCTGCAAGGATTATGATGGTGGCTGAACGATGGTGGAGGCGTAGTATTGTTCCGATGGACGGTGATGATGGCAGTTGAACGATGGCGGAGGCGTAGCGGTGTTCCGGTGATGACGACGGCTGGACTGTGGTTGTCTTTAGAGAGAGAAATATGAGAGATTGAGAGATAGAGAGAGAGAGAGAGTTGAAAGAGAAATAGTCTATATTATGTATTTTGATCTCAGATTAGGTATTGTCTTTGGTGGTTTATGGTGGGAGTAGAGATGGTTTTCGTCGTCGGAGAAGACAGCGGCGGCGGTGGCTTGCCGGAGAGGGAACCCGGTGGCAGGAAAGGGAGGAAAGGACGAAGGGGGAGATGGGGGTGGGTTGGGTTTTGTTTGACTTCCTGATAAAGGGGTTTTGTTTGCAGGTATAGAAGAAAAGATAAAAATGCCCTCACATGCGCCACGTGAGTGGATTTAACTGAGTTTTTTCTAACCCAGTTAGCGTAAATGACATAACGTGTAGGAAAAAAATGTTTAAAGTACACCGCCTGCAAAGAAACTAATAAAAGGACACGAACCGTAAATTAGCTTTTTTTAAAGGACAAAATTTGTAATTCTATCTTTAAAATATATATTGTATGACAATTTTGATATATTCTACGGAACCAAACACGTTACACATAATTTATTTGAATTTCAATGAGTTTGGACTTGGAACAAACTCTAAGTCATGCTTTTGCCGTATTATATTTCCATTGTTATAAAAAACAAACGTTCACAATCATAGCTAAGGTATAATAAAGTACTTCATTAATACATCTAAAGGCATTTAGTAAACGAAAAACACCAACATTTATTATTCAATTCAGTACATAAAATGATAAAAACAATTAATCTAGGAAACAAACAGTCAATAAACCACAATGTAACACAATCAAATGTAAACAAACACACAAAATTAGGAAACCACAAACTTGAGCTTGAACTTGATTATGATCCAGCCATTAGTATCGATAGTATCGATTACGATGCAAACCGTGATTCCCTAACAGCATGGTATCAATCATCATTTGATGCACTTTCATCTGGTTCTGTAGTTTGAACATTTCCACCTGAAAGGTCATTTCGTTCATCGGCGGCGCTTTCTCCGCCACCTTGGCGGGAACACACTTAACATGCATACCATAATCACAACCGGACGTACAATAATACATGCAATGGTTTTGTGCAATCGTGCCACTACAAATATCACATGCGAACGATGAGAACGGATTCACATGAAGTAATTTAAGCTCGTGTGCATGGTCTTCCCGGCGTACTAGTTCTGGCAATGACGTGCATCCCAGGTGCACGTCATAGTCACAGGTATCACAACGGTACAATGCACCATTGGGATCACACTCAGTACCACACACGTCACATGAACGCGTGCCTTTAGCCTGAGGTGGCTTTGAGAAATGTTTCAACGGGTGGTTCGGGTGTGATTTGAGTTTGATTTGATTTGATGGAGGGTTCGGGTTCGGGTTTGGGCCCGGTTTAGGGTTTAGGGTATTGTAAGCACACTGGACGTGGAGATCGAAATCACAATTGGAACAACAAAAACAAAACCCCGAACCGGTTTTGTTACACGAGCTACAAATGAAGGACCCCGATGTGTATGTCGGGGATGGGAATAGGGAGAGAGGGTGATCGGAGTGTAACGGGTGGGTCAGTGACCGTGATGCATTGAAGCATCGGTCGTGAAGGAAGAATTTGCATTTGCGACATGCGTAGACCGCGGTGCCGGTACAAGGAAAGTTGCAGCCAGCACAAGTGAGTTGTGCAGCTTCTAAGCTTTTGTGGAAAGAAAGAGTGTGTGGGTGGCTGAAGTGTTTGTGGCCTTCCATATTTGTTAACTTGAAAAATGGTAATCACAATTTATAAGTTGTGTATAACCAAAAGATATCAATAAAAAGCCATTCAGTTGCTAAGTCGTCGAAGACTTTGTGAGTTTGTGACGTTTGTGTGTACACCTGCACCTCCACCAGTGTCGCACTATAGTTCTTAAAAGTCCAAAGTCAAATAAGAACTAGGTTGTAAAATAACAAGGGATATATATATATATATATATATATATATATATATATATATATATATATGTGGGAGAGTTATTTTGAGAACCTTTATGAGTTGTAAGAATTTTAAAAACTCAATTTTGGACCATGTATTTAAATAAATGATATAAAATATGTGGCTGATATTAAATGTAATTAAAAAATAAATCAGGAGAGAGAATAAGTATTTTTAATAATTACACAAGTTTAAACGTTAGTTACACATGTGTAATAAGTCGATTCGGTGTGTAAAAAAATACCGTAATTTTTTGTACATCACTTACACTTATGTATTACACATGTGTAAAAAAAAATTCGAAAAAAAATTGTTACGTACGTTGAGTTCTTTCGAGTTCTTAAAACTCAAAGAGGTTCTCAAAAGAAATCAATCATATATATATATATATATATATATATATATATATATAGGGGATGGTTCATGCGAGAAGTAAAGTTACAGCGAGAAGTGCGAGAAGTCAATCTAGACCACTCATTTTATTTTCAATCTTGAATCATTAAAAATATATGAAAAGGGTATTAAAGTAATATAAATGTATTCTCTTTCCTCTTAATATATATAATTAAACCAATGCAAGTTACACTTCTAACTAATATAATTAATTTAATCACAATAACTAAAAAGATTTAAAAATTAATAAATCCATAAAACTATAAATTAATCTTTAGATTTTTTTACCTTATCTCTTGAATTCACCATACACAACTATAATTTTTTCCTATACATTCGCAAATTTTTCCTACATATCTTTAATTTGTTCGTACACGTCTAAATTTGTTTCCTACACATTTTTAATTTCTTCATACGCGTGTTTTTGTCCTACACATCTTTAAATGTTTCCTACGTATATATAATTTCTTCCTACACATCTTTAATTTTCTCATACACATCTTAAATTCTTTCCTACACATCTTTAATTTTCTTACACACAACATATTTTTTTTCCTACACGTCTACAATTTCGCCGTACAACTTTTTCTTTGGTCCTACACATCTTCAATTTTTCCTACGCATATTTAGTTTCTTCCTACACATCTTCACTTTTTTCCCTACCCATGTTTAATTTTCTCATACACATATTATATTTTTTCCTACACATCTTTTTTCTTCTCATACACATCTTATTTCTTTTCCTACACATTTTCTGTTTCTTCGTACACAATTTTTTTCGTCTTACACATATTCAAATTTTTTTTTCACAATAGCAATCGATGATGAAGATACTATTTTGCTTAAATGTTATAAATTAAAAACTTTTTATTGGTGGAAAAACAACAAATTTAAATCTTACACTAACATATAATAAAATAAATAAATTGTAACTTACAAATCATAATTTTTTGAGCTTTTATTTAGGGATAGATGAGATAAATTTAATAATGTATTATTTTTTCTACCTATACTACCTTTTTCTTATATATTTTAATGTCTTTCGAGTGTTATTAATTACAATAAATGCAATAATGTTTCAACCATTGATTAATAATCTAGTGGTTGAGATTGCTTCTTGCACTTCTCGCTATAAAATCACTTCTGAAATGAACCTAATCCTATATGTATATATATATATATATAGGGGATGGTTCAAGAGAGAAATCAATTTATTGCAAGAAATGTAAGAAGTGATTTATAACCATTGATAAAGATTGATCGATGGACTAGATTCATTATGGCATTATTGTAATTAAATGGTTCATGTTTTTAATGTCTTTTAATTGAAAAGGGTAATGTTGTAATTTAGTAATCACAATCTCTCATAATACAATAATAATTTAATCCCTTGGTTTCAATTTTCTAAATTAATACACTACAAGTCAATTTGTTTCCTTATTTGTAAGTGTGATACGTTTTTCACTATATTTAATTAAATTGTTTTTTTTAATATTTAAACATTCTTCTGTAAGATGAAAAAAATAGAAATAACTAAAATTGTTACTAGATATGAAGTGCTACTATAGATATTTGTTATTTTCCTTGTTGAAGTTGTTAGCTTCAAACTAATCAACCAGTGTTTATGAATGTCTATTGACAAGTATATTCTCATTCAAATTTTGTGTTTTTTATTAATTTGAAAAAATTGCTAAATCCATTTTATTTTCTAGCAGTAAGGAAAAGTGGAAAAATTGTACATAACACCTTACTTTCAAAGTTTATAAATCTTCAAATCCGATAGACATTGATACACGAAGTGATGGCTAGTATAATAATGTGTGTAGGTAAGATTGTTGTGTATTATATCATAGTGATACTTTATTTTTATTCTTTTTAAATATTGGTTAGAAGCATGATTCATGAAGTTTTATATGCCACGTGTTGGTGGTATTACGAGTTGTATGTGTAGGAGGTATATATAAAAGTGTAGGTTAGTAGCATCTTATGCGTAGGTTAATATGATTATTTGTGTAGGTAAATATGATAGAATGTTTTAGAATAAGTTGTGTGTAGGTTAACATGATCATCTATGTAGGTTATGTGCATATTATGTGTAGGTTAAGATGATTATGTGTAGGTTAATATGATTATTTGTTAATTTTTATGTGCATGTTTCAATGTTAATTTTTTTGTGCATGTTAATATGTTATGTGTAGGTTGATAAATTAATTTGATTATTTGTGTAGGTAATAGGATGGGTTGTTTTAGCAATGGATAAGTGAATCTCACATGGTAGGATATTTTGTAGATTAAAAAAATAAGAATCCGATTATAAACTTTGATTTTAATGTAATAAAAAATAGTGAATTAACCAAATTAGCTCGTCGGATTTCCTATAGATGGAAAAAGATAAGAAACTTCTGAGTCAAAAAAATATATATATACATGGAATTTAAATTATTTTGTACATGGAATTTAAATTATTTTGTTATTTGATAATGTAGTTAGCTGAAAAGTCTTGAAAGTCTAGTAGATATAATAAAATTTTATAGTGAATTCAAATACTAAATTTAAAACGAAATTTTGTAGATAAAATGTACAAAATTAAATTGATTCCTTTAGCGGAACTAATTAAAACACAAACTTGAAAGTGATAGTTACCTAGATTTAACAAACTAAAAAATGAAAGGTCTATGATATACGGATTAGGATGAAATGAATTATTAATGTTTTTAAACTTCATGAACAAATATGTAACACAAAATTTCCGTCGGGGTAATGTGTAGGATGTCAATTCTTGTGTGGAGGTAATCGATAAGCTTTGATTAAGAAGCATAACCAAGTTTTCAAATATGTGTAGGTAATATATAATTTAGTCTATTGAAAAATGTTATTATTCAATGTCAAGAAAAACATATAAATACAAATGAAAAGTGTAGAAAAAGCACTACAATAACATATAAACTTAATCAGACAAATGAACTAAAAGGAAAAAACCTGAATGTAGTAACATATATTTATATAACCAACAACATCTATTTGATAAAACATAAAAAAGAAAAAAGAATAAGATGAGGTGATTTTGTTTTGGAAAATAGCGATTCAGGACTGAAGGAAAAAAACGATAAATTTTATAAAAAGAATATTAAAAAACTTTTGTAACCTTCCCAAAATATAATATAAAGAGTTAACAAAAAAATAAAAAAGAAAAGAATATTAAAAATAATATCTGAAACTTACAAGAACAGTTTATTAGTTACCAAATAAAGAATTTTGTATTAGGCCTAATTTACCCTTGTAATATAATAAATTGAGAAATAAAAAGAAAATTTTTGATTGGTTAAAAGGATTTCTCACACTTCTTGCAATAACTTGATTTTTCTCTTGAACTTAAACATATATATATATATATATATATATATGTGAAAAAGATCCGATACGATAATACGTTAACGTACAATAGGTACGCGAATCCCTTTTTTCACGAAACGATCCATGAAATCACATCCCAACATCTCGGAATCGTCAATACATATCCAATCAATCACTGGCTCACCGAAAAAAAACATTTTTGAATCGTTAATCGATTATTTTTTTACTTTTTTTTTTCACGAAAACCGTTTTTGAGCGTTTTAGGTTTTTGGCTGAGCATTTTAGTATTTTGTGAGTGCCGTTTTCTGAGCGTTTTAGGTTTTTGCCTTTGAGCGTCTCGCGCACCTATCGTACGTTAAGACATTATTGTACAATATCTCGACCATATATATATATATATATATATATATATATATATATATATATATATATATAAGCTTAAACTTTATAAAATTAAACACAATGAAGACCAAATATTAGATTAATCATTAATGAAATTTCTCTATCTTTACTTCTCCACTTTCACCTTGCAAAGCTCTCGGCAAATTGGCGACAGAGCATCCATCTTTGAGTTTATGTTGGGTCCTACTAGATACACCACCCAAAAATAAAACACCCACCTACTATGCAGCGGATCGCCCGATCAGCCGCGGATTAGGGTTTTTGTCCTATTATGTCCACAACGTTTGTCTTATTATGTTTGTACCCTATCAGCGGCGGATTGGGCGATCCGCCGAATATTGATTACACTTCATCCTCAGACTATCAAATAAGTCATGCATCGTACGTGATACGCGGCTGATCGGCCGATACGCGATGGATCAAATCAATAATTTGATTTTGTGACACCCGTCTCCCTTTCTCTACATATATCCATCTTAGATGGTTTATTTTGTATAATATTGGCCGATCCAACTAATAATATTTGTGTTTTGTGTTTGTTAAATAATGGATTTATATGATATTTTGTTTAGTGACGGGAACGACGGGCAGTCGGGCTACGCATACAACGATCAGCCGGAGCAGTCGGGCTACGCATACAACGATCAGCCGTAGCAGTCGGACTTGCCAGATTTGAATGAACTTCCCGACTCGAACCATGAGTCGGGGTATGGAAATATCGAGCAGTACGACTTACCAAATCCTGACCAGGTTATTTAGTGTGTTTATATAGTACAACAGCGCGTTAGTTATTTTTTAAATATTATACGTTTTCTTGCCAAATATTTTTTATCAGGGGTATATCATATACGGCGGTAGTCACCCTTCCTGGCCGGAGGATAATAGGACATCGTCGAATACATATGAGGCCAGAGTCGAGGAGTCTTATGGTCAGTCTTCGCAGTAGTTACATGTAGACGGTCCGTATTACAGAACCCAGAATTCGTACCAGTTACCTTTAAGAGAGCAACCATACATGTCAAGACCAGTCACGAGCAACGTGGTTGATGGCATTCAAGAGGCTCACGGCGAAGGAGGCGATGACGATGTTGATGACGACGACGACGATGATGATGATGATGATGGTGATCGTTACATACGGGAGACGGCATTTTCTTATGTAACTAATAATGTATGACCTATTTGTTTTTTTAAAAAAATTATTATTATCCTTTTTCAACACGTTACTAAATATTACTTTATTTACATTGCTTGATATCAGTATTTTGATTCTGTTGCTGAGTTGGTGGATTGGGTTAATAAGACAGGACGTGAGCATGGTTGTGTTATCTCAGTCCAATGTTCAAGGGAGAGAAGTGTTGAACTTGTATGCAATCGAGGTGGGGAACCAAAACTCAAGGCAACGGTGAGGCATACCGGGAGTATTAAAATGGATTGTCCATTTAAACTTTTCGGGAGGTACAATACGCCAGGTGGTTGTTGGACGCTAGAGGTTGTCAACGAGACGCATGTTGGAGATGTGTTGTCTTCAGCCCAGCCCATCAGCCCATTGATGGGTTAGTAAAAAATTAGAGGAAAGGTAGAGACGGGCTTGGCCAGCCCTAATAGCTCAAGCCCCGTTTGTTAGTTTCTTGTTCAACAAGATTAGCAAAGGGTTATACCCTAATTAGCTAGACTATAAATATATCTCTTGTACTTGTAATCTATTATCACTCAATAATAAACCCTAGTTTTCCCCGTGGATGTAGGTTACACGTTGTAACCGAACCACGTAAATCTCTCGTGTTTCTTTGTCCTTTGATTTCTGTTCGTGTGTGTGTGTGCTTCGATACCTAACAACTGGTATCAGAGCCAGGCTCGGCTCTTGATCATCGAAGAACACCAACCCAGCCGTAACCCACCTAAAACCGATCCGATCCAGCTGCTAGGGTTTTGCTGGAAGACAACCCAGATCTGTTGCAGTTGACCACAGTCTTCCCTGACCCACCGAACGCAGCAGCTGCTGCTGATCAGGTTCTCAACTATTGCTGTTGTTGGTTCTGTTCAGTCCAGAAACAGAAGTAATGGCTGAAGACGGGAAGATCAGAATTGTGGTATTTGATGGTCAGAATTTTGGATGGTGGAAGATGCAAATCACGGATTTTCTAGTACAAAAGGATTTGGATTCGGCTCTAGGGACTCCTCCTACACCGATAACACCAGCTTGGACAGCACTTGACAAGAAGGCTATGTCAACAATCCGGCTTACTCTATCTATGAATGTTGCATACAACATCCTAGAAAAAACCACATCGCGTGGGATTATGGAAGCTTTGTCAAACATGTACGAGAAGCCATCTGCTGCCAATAAAGTGTTCCTAATACGAGAGTTAGTTAACACGCGCATGAAAGAGGGAAGTTCGGTTACTGCTCATATTAACCTATTTAATTCTCACTTGTCTCGTTTGTCTTCCGTTAATTTCAAGTTAGATGATGAACTACAAGCGTGCCTACTTTTATCCTCATTACCTGACAGCTGGTCAGGAACAATCACTGCAGTTACCGGGTCAGTTGGATCCGAAGCTCTCACGTTCAGTAAGGTTCGTGACTTGATACTAAGTGAGAATTCGAGAAGAAGAAGCACTGGAGAGACAAGTTCGTTACTCAGTACAGAGGGTAGAGGAAGAAACAGTAGTAGGGGAGGAAACAGAGGAAGATCAAAGTCTAAACGACGAAGTAAGTCGAGATCAGCAAAACCAAGGAAAGACATAGTTTGCTGGAATTGTGAAGAAAACGGGCACTTCAGAAGTCAATGCACCAACCCACCTAAAGAAAAGAAAGAGGTGAACGCTTGTCGCCAGGGGAAAGCTTCCAGAGTTGAAGAGGGTCGATTCTGAGTTTTGTGAACCGTGCATCTTTGGCAAGAAAAAGAAGGTAACTTTTGCAAAGACAGGTAGAGCACCAAAAGCTCATAAATTAGAGCTAGTTCACTCAGATGTATATGGATCGACATCGGTCGCTTCAATTGGAGGATCTCGCTACTATGTTACCTTCATCGATGATTCAACACGCAAGGTATGGGTTTACTTTCTTAAACATAAATATGAAGTTTTTGGTATTTTTAAGAAATGGAAATCTGGTGTTGAACTTGAAACTGATTTGAAGGTTAAGTGCTTAAAGTCCGACAACGGAGGAGAATATATCAGCAAAGAATTTATTGATTATTGTGCTGAAAGAGGGATCAAGATGATAAATACAGTTTCGAGAACTCCGCAACAGAATGGGGTTGCAGAGAGGATGAACAGAACATTATGTGAGAGAGCCAGAAGTATGATATTGAATGCAGGGCTCCCAAAGATCATCTGGGCTGATGCAGTTAACACTGCAGCTTATCTTATCAACCGTGGGCCCTCAGTACCGTTGGGATTCAAGATTCCTCAAGAAGAATGGAAGGGTAAAGCTGTAAATTATGATCACTTAAGAATTTTCGGGTGCAGTGCTTTTGAAATTAATCCAGAAGGTGACAAGTTAGATGCTAAAGCGAAGAAGTACACACTCATTGGTTTCGGGTCAGAAAAGATAGGCTATAGGCTTTGGGATTTTGAAAGCAGAAAGGTAGTCAGAAGCAAGCACGCCGAATTCAATGAAGCAGAGCTGTACAAAGACAGAAAGTCAGTTAACTCAGAGGTTCAGACCGAAGAGGTTGAGTTCGAAACCACAAGTCAAAGAAAAGAACCAGTTACAGAATCTATAGCATGTCCTGGAGATGATTCATATCCCGAGTTTGATAATAATGGCGGTGGAGTTGAAGAACCAGTGGGGTCTTCAAATAGTGGGAGTTCAGAGTCTGAAGAAGATCAGCCTCCACAACAGCCACAACAACCTGACAAGTGGGTCAGGAGATCCACCAGAGCTTCTAAACAACCGGACAGGTTCAATCCCGGTCGTACAAGTCCGTCAGTTAATTATCTTCTTTTAACTGATAATGGTGAGCCTGATTGCTACTCTGAGGCAATTAGGGTAAAAGAATCGTTCCAGTGGGAGCAAGCAATGAAAGAAGAAATGGGCTCTTTAGACAAGAACAAGACTTGGGTTCTTGTCAAGCTTCCGCAAGACAAGAAAGCTCTTCAGAATAAGTGGGTGTACAGGATCAAATATGAGAACGATGGATCCAAGAGGTATAAAGCTCATTTAGTGGTTAAGGGGTTTCAACAGAAAGAGGGGGTCGATTACAGTGAAATCTTCTCTCCAGTTGTGAAGATGACTACTATCAGGGTGGTTCTTGGTATCGTTGCAGCAGAGAACTTACATTTAGAGCAACTAGATGTCAAGACAGCTTTCTTACATGGAGATCTTGATGAAGGCATCTACATGAAACAACCACAGGGTTTTCAAGTAAAAGGTAAAGAAAATTGGGTTGTAAACTGAAAAAGAACTTGTATGGTCTGAAACAAGCACCGAGACAGTGGTACTTGAAGTTTGATGACTTCATGGAGAGAATAGGTTTCAAGAGTTGTGAAACTGACCACTGTTTCTATCTAAAGAATTTCAAAAATTCCTACATCATTCTACTTCTGTATGTAGATGATATGCTGATAGCAGGGTCTGACATGAATGAGATTAGCAAGTTGAAGAAACAAATTTCTAAAGAATTCGAGATGAAGGATTTAGGTGCAGCCAAGTAGATACTCGGGATGAGTATTACCCGAAACAGAAAAGTTGGATCACTAACACCATCTCAGGAGAAGTACATAAGGAAAGTGTTAGAGAAATTCAAGATGAATGATGAGAAGACTAAGACTAGAAATACTCCATTAGGAAGTCACTTGAAGCTTACCAAACAACAATCACCAAAGTCTGAAGAAGAAAAATCAGAGATGGCTAAGGTTCCTTATGCATCAGCGGTTGGGAGTCTCATGTATGCTATGGTGTGCACTCGACCAGATATAGCTCATGCTGTTGGGGTAGTCAGTCGATTTATGTCAAATCCTGGTAAAGAACATTGGGAAGCTGTCAAGTGGATACTCAGATACTTGAAGGGTACCCAAAAGATGGGGTTATGTTTTAAGGGTAAAGATACTATGTTCAGAGGTTATACTGATGCAGATTTGGGAGGTTGCAGAGAGACATACAAAAGCACTACAGGGTATGCTTTTACAGTGGGAGGCACAGCAGTGAGCTGGACTTCAAGACTTCAGAAAAGCGTGGCTCTATCAACAACAGAGGCCGAGTATATGGCTGTTGCAGAAGCGAGCAAAGAACTAGTTTGGTTGAAGACTTTTCTCGAAGAATTAGGAAAACATCAGCCTGATTACTCGTTGTATTGTGACAACGAGAGTGCAATGGAGCTTTCTAAGAATCCTGTCTATCATAGCAAGACGAAGCACATTGGGAGAAAGTATCACTTTGTGAGGGAATTGATTAGAGATGGAACAATCAGTTTGAAGAATATCCTAGGTGCTAAGAATCCAGCAGATATGTTAACCAAGTCTGTGGTGCTGGATAAGCTGAAGTTTTGCAAAGCTTCAGCTGGTCTCCAGGAATAGTTGAGGAGAGTGGGGTAACTAGGGAAAATTGAAGAATAAAGGGGATTCTTCATTTTACAGAAGTACAAAAGAGATGGTGCAGTTCGAGGTCCGAAGAAACCAAGTGGGAGATTGTTGGAGATGTGTTGTCTTCAGCCCAGCCCATCAGCCCATTGATGGGTTAGTCAAAAATTAGAGGAAAGGCAGAGACGGGCCTGGCCAGCCCTAATAGCTCAAGCCCAGTTTGTTAGTTTCTTGTTCAACAAGATTAGCAAAGGGTTAAACCCTAATTAGCTAGACTATAAATATATCTCTTGTACTTGTAATCTATTATCACTCAATAATAAACCCTAGTTGCCCCCATGGACTTAGGTTACACGTTGTAACCGAACCACGTAAATCTCTCGTGTTTCTTTGTCCTTTGATTTCTGTTCATGTGTGTGTGTGCTTCGATACCTAACAACGCACAACCACGATCCCGTTTTGTTTGAGGAGGGGCACCCGACACTAAGGAAACTGACCGACGAGGAAATTGATATGGTTGCGATGTTGCATAGGCAGGGTCTGAGGCCTGCTAAAATTAAGTCAGCCCTAAAGAAAAGCTTTCCCGGTAACAATTGTATTACTAGGGATATATACAACGTCGTGAAGCTTGTTGATGACCAAGATAAAATTGGTGAAACCCCCATGCAGGTTTTGTTGTCAGAATATTATTATTTTATAAGTGTCTTTTTAATATATATTATTTTGAATATATATTGTTTTGTTTTATCATATATAAAATATATATATTCTGTAAGATTTAATAAGAATATTATTTATAATATCATTTTATTATAATAATGTTATTATAATTCTGATGTTTAATAAGAATTACTTGAAAACTTTCTTCAAACCCATGGGTTTACCTTTTACACATGGGAGAATCCTTCCACCAATAGGACGGAGAATGTTTTCTTTTGTCACGAGAAGTCGCATACCATGTGGCGTGCGTTCCCAGATTTGTTGTTGATTGACACGACGTACAACACCAACATGTACAAGTGGCCGTTCGTTCAGTTTGTTGGTGTGACGTCGACATCAAAGTCTTTCTGTATTGTGCACGCAGTTATCTTTAGTGAGCAAGAGTGTAACTTCACATGGGCCCTGGAACGACTTATAGACATGCTCGTCGATTGTAGGGAGTCGCGTGTCATCCTGACTGACAAGGACCAAGCCTTGATGAAATCCTGTGAAACAGTCTTTCCCAATGCTACAAAAAACCTTTGTAGGTGGCACATCATGCAGAACATACAGAGAAAACATAAGAGTCTTTTTCAGACAGATATCTTTGAATCCTTCTATTACTGGTGGAAAGTATTGTACGATTCGCCAACAAAAGCTATGTTCGACTATAACTGCGGTCAAATGGAAGCAACGTTAGCTGGACACGGCAGACGTGGTAAGTCTTTGTCCTGTATGTACACATGATTTTAGATTCTAGTTGTACATTGCCTAATTTTTTTTTATTTTTGTAGAGGCTTGGTATTATATTCGCGACAACTGGTTGGTACCCTACAAAGAGAAGTTCGTGTCCTACTGGATTGACGACCGACTAAACTTCGGCGAGCATACAACAAACAGAGTAGAGGGCCAGCACGCAAACTTGAAGATGTCACACCCTCAAAATCCACTAACGGAGTTTTACCGTCAGAGGGTGTGAACTAACAGGATCGGAATCATTAGTTATAATCAAACAATAAAACAAAGTATTAAAACCATGAAAACGTTTACGAGTAATTAAATGCGGAAGCGTAAAACCATAGAAACCAATGTTGCGTCACGCAGGACGACTTAAAACCCAATGATAACAGTTTAAAATAAGTTTGCATAATTAAAAGTGTTTCAAGCAATGCATGATCCTAAACCGCGCGCCCGCCTCGGCTACCTGAGAATAACATACTAAAAGTGTCAACACGGGGTTGGTGAGTTCACAAGTTTATATAAAATAAAGCGTTTAGCGTTTGCGTTCAGCGTTTTGCGTTCAGCGTTTTGAGTTAAGCGTTTTGCGTTACCAGATAGTGCTATGTCAATTATATATCTATAGGTAGCTAGCCTATAAAACAAGTATTACTAAGTGTTCGACACCGAAGCTGACTGTTTATCATTTGCCTTGCCACCAGGTCTATCCCGACCATGGTATGTGTTTAGCCAAGATTACACCCACTCGACCTCCAGTCGAGTTTAGCGTTGGGTGGGGTTTGTCAAACCCAGTAGTACTACTCAACAATGACTCGCTATTATCCAATATTAAACGGTTCGATGTGAATGAAGGACTTTGGTTATTGCGTTTGCCACTTAGTCTTTACAAGTGATATATAATCTATATTAACAAAATCTTAAATGCGTTTTCGGAGTATGTTATCTCCCCCAAGTGAAAAGCGTTTGAAAACAGTTTAAAAGGGGTAAGTGAACTCACTGTTTGCGAAGTATTCCCAAAATAATTCACCAAGATGCGCGTCACAGAAAAACTCTCTCTAGCGTTCTAAAACAACAAAGAGATTTTTCTAAGTGTCGGAATATTATCGAGTCTCTAGACCCGGCACATAATACCTATGCACACAACATGTTTCGTGTTTCGTTTGTGAATCGTGTGTGACTTTAACAAGTGTATTTGTGATACGTTACATGTGTGAGCAATTATTTACGTGTCATGTATTCATAATGTACATCACTAGCAATTACTCCCCGTAAGGGCAATTTGGTCAACACATAACAATTAACTAGCAATTATTCCCCACGAGGGCAATTTGGTCAAATCATGACAATCAATTAGCAATTATTCCCCGCAAGGGCATTTTGGTCGAAACACGACAATTAATTAGCAATCACTCCCCTCAAGGGCAATTTGGTCAAAACACGATAATGAATTAGCAATCACGTTGTTTCATGCAACTTTCACAAAATGCAGCAACTAGTTTCTTAACGACAGAATTCTACTTGAAAAACTAGTCTATCCCACCGATCATAGCATCACAATTAATTTACCAAAAATCATCACAAAAGCATATATGTCCTAGGTTTCCAGAACATACTTTATTATATTTTTATTCCACATAGGTTTCTCACAATAATCAAATCATTACAGCAAACTCATAACAGTCAAATTCATGCGCAACAGAATGTTATTTTAAGTTCCCGTTAAACGAAAAATCCAATAAATGCAAGACCACTTGGGTTAGGTTCCTAACTCAACAAGTCAACTTTAAGAAATGGAACCAACCCAATTGGTCTCGTAGTTCATGAGTATAACATTTACAAAACAACCTAACAGCAGGTCTAACAACTCAGCTTTGCACAACGTTTTTGTAAAATCATAAAAGTTAACTTTTACTTGTCCAAAAATTACAAGTTTGGACTTTATAGAAACTAGACTCAACATAGCACCTTTTAGTGTTAATAACCTCGACCAATTTCCACATTAACATTTAGTTACAGTTGTTTAATCATAACTTACAATCTGTCCAGTACCAGTTTTGACCTTTAATTACATCTAAATCATTTGACTAACCAAAACACCTCCAAATTAGGCGTGGTTGGACTTTCTGAAAACTAGACTCAGAGTACTACCTTGTAGACTCATAATTAGCTCAGTTTGCTTTTATATTCAACAAGTTACACATCGTTCAAGTTTAACAATCACTGCTGTCAAAACTCAGCAAGCATAAACGATCATCTAACATGCATTCTATGCATATGACATAACTCCAAACATGTAAAGAACGTAAATAATCACCAAAATCAGTAATAACCCTCTAGGGTTTACAAAAAATCAATGATTCATCAATCTTTCACCGTTCAAAATCACATATGACTATCAATATCAAACACTAACACATAATCAATCATCCTCTAGCCAATACCAATCATAAAACACTTAATACATGATATTCAATAATTAGGGTTTCACATTTTATACCTTAAAAACGCAGGAATAGCCAAGAGACATGTGAGAGGTGCTTAGAAACGAGTGTAGGATGCTTCAATTGTGAAAACCAAGATCAAACAAGGGTGGTATGGTGGTGGTGAGGGGCTGCCGATCGCAAGGAGAGGGAGAGAGAGGCTGGCCGTCAGGTTTAGGGAGGGGGAAGAGGGAGTTAGGGTTTATATTAATATTATTATTAATAATACATGTTACATCTAGGTCCCTCAACATCTAAATATTACTTATCTAGCCTAAACTAACTTGTTTACATCTTGAGTTAGTGTTTTAACCAATATTATCACATAACACATAAGTCTAACACATAATTATCACATAATTATTGTTTTGACGTTTTTCGTTTATTCACCAATTGTTTGCGTCAACTCGTTTGCGTTTCGGTGCAATTCCTGAAAGACTACACATGTAGTAAGTGTCAAGCGTCATTTAAACCCTAGTTTAAATGTAATGAGGTGTGCGTTACAGATTCAAAGATCTTAAGTTTGAATTGACGGAGTTGAGTTAACGGAGTTAACCTGAAATTGACGATTGTCACATCATTCCCATGTTAAAGAATTTTCGTCCCGAAAATTTGAGTCAAGTCGTGATGAGTGTCTGAAAAAGTAAGAAAAATTTTCAGTTTGTCATATCACCCCCTAGTAGAAAGAAATTTCGTCCCGAAATTTAATTCATACCTCCGGTGATTTCTGACGGTTTGTCGGGTTTCGCGGTTTTCTGTGTTTGGTCAGCCCTTCAAAAAGGTGAGGATACATTTTCATCATTTGATCCTCGCGTTCCCACGTGAACTCCAGTCCACGTCTCGAGTTCCAACGAACCTTAGCAATTGGAATTTTGCTGTGCTTGAGCGTTTTGGTTTCTCAATCCAAAACCTCAACTGGTTCTTCAATGAAGCGTAACTGTTCATCAACTTGCAGTTCATTCAAAGGGACTACTTGAGTTTCATCGGATAGGCATTTCTTTAAATTCGATACGTGAAAAACATTGTGTACACTGCTGAGTTCCGCTGGTAAGTCCAGCCGGTACGCCACTGGACCAACGCGTTCCGTTATCCGGTAAGGACCAACATATCGTGGGTTGAGTTTGTTTCGCTTTCCAAAGCGAACCACACCTTTCCAAGGTGAGACTTTGAGTAACACTCGATCGTTCACTTGAAATTCGAGAGGTTTTCGGTGCTTGTCGGCGTAACTCTTTTGGCGATCTCGTGCTGCTGCCATGCGATTTCGGATTTGAACAATCTTTTCCGAAGTTTCGAGTACCAGTTCTGGACCAGTGATTTGGCTGTCACCCACCTCTGCCCAGCAGAGAGGTGATCGACACTTCCGTCCGTACAGTGCTTCAAACGGCGCTACTTTAATACTTGCGTGGTAGCTGTTATTATACGAAAACTCTACCAAAGGTAAGTGAGGTTCCCAACTTTTTCCGAAATCCAACACACAGGCACGCAGCATGTTCTCTAAGGTCTGAATAGTTCATTCACTTTGCCCATCCGTCTGAGGATGGTATGCTGTGCTCATATCAAGACGGGTGCCTAGCGCGCTTTGCAGTGACTTCCAAAAGTGCGAAGTGAAAAGGGAATCTCGATCAGAAATGATTGAGACAGGCACTCCGTGTCTAGACACTACTTCCTTCATGTAGACGCGAGTCAGTCTTTCCATTTTGTCCGATTCCTTAATCGCTAAGAAGTGTGCAGACTTAGTCAACTGGTCAACTATCACCCAGATGGTATCGCATCCCGTCGGTGTTTTAGGTAATCCCGTGATCAAATCCATTGAAATGTGTTCCCATTTCCACATTGGAAGTTCCGGTTGTTGTAGTAGGCCAGATGGTTTCTGGTATTCTATTTTGACTCGGGCGCAAGTCAAGCATTTGCTCACGTAGGTGGCAATGTCGGCTTTCATATTTGGCCACCAGTAAAGTTCCTTTAAGTCATGGTACATTTTATCTGAGCCAGGGTGGATAGAATATCGGGACTTGTGTGCTTCGTCCATCACTAGAGTTCTCAACTCTCCGTATCGTGGAACCCAAATCCGGTTCTCAAAATATCGGACCCCGTCCGATTTGGTTTCAAGTTGCTTGTTCATGCCCCGCATGAGTTCTGATGGAAATCATTTTTCAAAGCTTCGAGTTGGGCATCGCGAATCTGATCGGGTAAGTTGACATGAATCGTAAGTTGCAATGCTCGCACTCGCCTGGGTTTATCGGTTTCTTTTCTACTGAGGGCGTCGGCCACTACATTGGCCTTGCTAGGGTGGTACTTGATGGCATAATCATAATCTTTAAGCAACTCGACCCAACGACGCTGTCGCTTGTTCAGCTCCTTCTGATCGTAGATATGCTGGAGACTCATGTGGTCGGTGTAAATGGTAAACTTGGTACCGTACAAGTAATGCCTCCATATCTTAAGGGCAAACACCACAGCTCCGAGTTCCAAATCATGGGTCGTGTAGTTCTTCTCGTGAACCCGTAGTTGTCGAGAGGCATAAGCTATAACCTTCTCGAGTTGCATCAGCACGCAACCGAGACCTTGTATCGATGCGTCACAGTGTAGCTCAAAATTCTCCGTTCCCTCGGGTAGGGCTAGAATAGGGCGCTACAGAGTTTGGTTTTCAACAGTTGAAAAGCAGATTCTTGCGCGTCACCCCAATTGTACTTAGTACCTTTGTGAGTCAAAGCGGTGAGGGGTTGAGCAATCTTTGAAAATCCCTCGATGAAACGCCGGTAGTAGCCGGCCAGTCCTAAGAATTGCCGCACCTCTGTCGGAGTCTTAGGTGCTTCCCAGTTTTTGATGGCCTCTACCTTACCTGGATCGACATGGATACCATTCTTGTTGATCACATGTCCTATAAAGTGAACCTCGCGAAGCCAAAATTCGCATTTCGAGAGTTTAGCGTATAGTTGTTCCTTCTTCAGCAATTCCAGAATTAACCTCAAGTGCTCTTCGTGGTCAGCCTCGTCCTTGGAGTAGACGAGAATATCATCAATAAAAACAATCACAAACTTGTCGAGGTACGCCTTGCATACTCGATTCATGAGATCCATAAATACGGCTGGTGCGTTGGTTAAGCCAAAAGGCATAACCGAAAACTCGTAGTGACCATACCGTGTTCTGAAAGCCGTCTTTGAAATATCTTCCTCGCGCACTCTAAGCTGATGGTAACCAGATCGCAGATCGATCTTCGAGTACCTTGAAGCTGGTCAAACAAATCATCAATTCGGGGTAAAGGATAACGGTTCTTGACCGTCACCTTGTTCAACTCCCGGTAGTCGATACACATGCGGAAAGTACCGTCCTTCTTTCTGACAAATAAGACAGGGGCTCCCCATGACGATGAGCTAGGTCGGATAAAACCCTTATCCAACAAATCTTGCAACTGAGTGGACAGTTCCTGAAGCTCCGCCGGTGCGAGCCGATACGGGGCTCGTGCTATGGGTGCTGCACCGGGTGTCAACTCGATTTGGAATTCGACTTGACGAATAGGAGGGAGTCCGGGCAAATCCTCCGGGAAAACTTCCGGGAAATCCCGCACAATCGGTATATCTTCAATTCGTTTCTCCTCCGCGGGTTTCTCAACAATATGCGCTAAAATTATCGGATGACCCTTTCGTAGATACTTCTGCGCCTTCATGAGGGTAATGACGCTGGTGGTCATGCCGCTTCTCTCGCCCCGGATCGAAATGATCTCGCCGGAAGGGGTAGTAATGTGGACTATCTTGTCGTGACATATAATCTCCGCTCGGTTCTCGGATAACCAGTCCATGCCGACAACGACATCGAAACTACTAAGCGTAAAAGGAATAAGGTCGATATCAAAGACATGACCTGCCAGTTTTAACTTACATCCCGCAAGTGCATGAGTCATTACTATAGTCTTACCGTCAGCTAATTCAACAGGAAACTTAGCGTCTAACGGGGTTGGAGTTAGGTCTAAGAGTTGACTAAAGGCTTTCGACACAAAACTCCTATCAGCTCCAGTGTCAAACAATACAGAAGCAAAACAATCGTTCACAGGGAACTTACCAGTCACCACGTACGGATCATTGCGGGCTTGACCCGACCCAATAACAAAAGCTCTTCCTTTACCATTGTTTCCACCACCACTGCCACTTCCATTACCTCCATTGTTGTCGTTCTGTTTCAGCTTGGGGCAGTCTTTCTTAAAATGTCCCTCTTGTCCACACTCAAAACATCCCTTGGTTGTCATGGGTGGTTTAGGAGCACCCTTTGCTGCAAAGTCTCCTCTACATTCCTTTGCTTGGTGACCCATCTTTCCGCATCTCAGACACTTGACACGGTCACACGGGCCAGCATGATGATAATTACACCTGTTGCACTTCGGATATTTCCCAGCATATCCGCTCGAACCCTGCCCGCCACCGTTGTTATTGTTGTTGTGACTCTGATTGTTGAAGCTCCGAGTGAATTCGGGCTTATGGTAGTGGTGTTGCTGTGGGAGGTTCGAGGATGAGGATCTGGTGTTGTCAAACTTTCTCTTTCCGCTGCTCGGGTTGCTGTTGCTGTTGTTATCAGTGCTCGGGTTGTCACGGGCTTTAGTGGTCGAACCCCTAGGTGGTAGCGCACCTTGGGTCACTGCTTGATCCGTTAGTTTGTGAGCTAACCGAATTGCTTGTTGAATCGTGGCTGGTCTAGAAGACATCACCTTGCCCTGAATCTGCGGTGCTAACCCATCAATATACATTTCAATCCTCTTACTCGGCGGATCTACCATCCGCGGACACATCACAGCTAACTCGTGAGAACGGGTAGTGTAGGCTTCTATTTCTGAACCCACCATCTTCAATGACCAAAATTCTGACTCCAACTTTGCAATCTCCTCTCTCGGACAGTACTCCTCTCGCATCATGTTTTTGAACTCCTCCCAGTTCATCGCGTTAGCTAGTTCCAATCCAAGAATCTGTACGTTTGAATTCCACCAAGTGAGGGTAGAATCTTCAAGTGTTCCAGCAGCAAATTTGACCCTACTGGCAGGGGGACAATTACACATCTCAAATGCCGACTCGGCCTTCTCAGCCCAACGCAGGAAGCCTATAGCTCCCTCAGTGCCCTTAAACGTACTGGGCTTGCAGTCAAGGTACTTCTTGAAGGTACACGTTCCAATTGGACCTCCAGCTTGGTTCTGAACATGTGCGGCTAGAGCGGCCGCCGCATGGTCGTTCAGCAGAGTTTGGAGTTCTGCTGCAGTCAAGTTGATGTTACCACGTCCGTGTCCAGCGTTTCTTCCTGCCATTTCCTAGAATCACAGCATAAGATGTTGAACATGAGTTTTTCTTTCATATGCAACACGCCATACATGTAATAAAAGGATAGGTAAGAAAGAAATAAGAAACAAACATCACATCACAACCATATATTAATCCAAATAATAATTCATGATTAAAACCATTGTATTGGCTACAAAGTATTTAAAACCAATCCTTAAAATCATAGAAAAATAATAGTTTGGATGGAGACAACCCCTCCATCTAGGTGTTATCATCCTTAGATGTCGTCGTCTGAGGACACCTCTGAGTGTGCCTCCTCCTCTGCCGGTTCTTCCTCCGGTTCTTCTTCAGGTTCCTCCTCGGGATCTTCCTCGGGATCCTCCTCAGGCTCCTCTTCGGGATCTTCTACGGGTTCCTCTTCAGGCTCTGCCTCAGGCTCTGCCTCAGGTTCTGCCTCAGGCTCTGCCTCGGGTTCGGCTGCGTTATGAGCAATTTGCATTTGTAAGACATCGCAGCGCTCTAAAGCTATCTCGGTTCGGGTCCTTGCTACTTGGAGTTGCTCTTGCAAGTGTATCATCTCGGCTTGCATCTTTCTCATAATCTTCATCTATTGATCACTAGCCTCTTGCATTTCCTTCATTGCTACTGTCATACGGGAAATTTCCTCTTTAGTTTCGGTTCCATCTTTTAACAGTCCGGAAACGTTCGCTCTCGTATAGTGCATGTAACCAACATCACGCTCCAAACAAGAAACAATAGCTGCGAGCACACGCTCTACAGGTTCGGTTATGGGTGGTAGGGTGTTGGGGTAAGCAGGATGGTTCGGGTGAGGTAATGGGGGAACTTGTTCACGATAGATCATACGTCTGATCATATTAGGGTATCAATCCCAGCTAACTTTGTTTTCGTACATGCCTCCGGATAAGCGATACCTACACGGGGTGGCGATGAGGTAGGTAACTGCGGTTCCTTCCCATGAGCATGAGTCATCTGATCAGATGGTGATGATGGTGGCGTCGACATCCCTGCAGGTAAGCCGTGTATTCGCGCGTATGAGTGAAAGGGGTAAAGAGATAAGATAACAAAGACTACACGAATCTATGCAGTGCGTATCATTATAACTAATGGGTCGTCGCGGTTATATTCTAGTATGCATGCAGCTTCTAGTTCGCTATAACCAATGGCTCTGATACCAATCTGTCACACCCTCAAAATCCACTAACGGAGTTTTACCGTCAGAGGGTGTGAACTAACAGGATCGGAATCATTAGTTATAATCAAACCACAAAACAAAGTTTTAAAACCATGAAAACGTTTACGAGTAATTAAATGCGGAAGCATAAAACCATAGAAACCAATGTTGCGTCACGCAGGACGACTTAAAACCCAATGTTAACAGTTTAAAATAAGTTTGCATAATTAAAAGTGTTTCAAGCAATGCATGATCCTAAACCGCGCGCCCGCCTCGGCTACCTGAGAATAACATATTAAAAGTGTCAACACGGGGTTGGTGAGTTCACAAGTTTATATAAAATAAAGCGTTTAGCGTTTGCGTTCAGCGTTTTGCGTTCAGCGTTTTGCGTTCAGCGTTTTGCGTTAAGCGTTTTGCGTTAAGCGTTTTGCGTTACCAGATAGTGCTATGTCAATTATATATCTATAGGTAGCTAGCCTATAAAACAAGTATTACTAAGTGTTCGACACCGAAGCTGACTGTTTATCATTTGCCTTGCCACCAGGTCTATCCCGACCATGGTATGTGTTTAGCCAAGATTACACCCACTCGACCTCCAGTCGAGTTTAGCGTTGGGTGGGGTTTGTCAAACCCAGTAGTACTACTCAACAATGACTCGCTATTATCCAATATTAAACGGTTCGATGTGAATGAAGGACTTTGGTTATTGCGTTTGCCACTTAGTCTTTACAAGTGATATATAATCTATATTAACAAAATCTTAAATGCGTTTTCGGAGTATGTTATCTCCCCCAATTGAAAAGCGTTTGAAAACAGTTTAAAAGGGGTAAGTGAACTCACTGTTTGCGAAGTATTCCCAAAATAATTCACCAAGATGCGCGTCACAGAAAAACTCCCTCTAGCGTTCTAAAACAACAAAGAGATTTTTCTAAGTGTCGGAATATTATCGAGTCTCTAGACCCGGCACATAATACCTATGCACACAACATGTTTCGTGTTTCGTTTGTGAATCGTGTGTGACTTTAACAAGTGTATTTGTGATACGTTACATGTGTGAGCAATTATTTACGTGTCATGTATTCATAATGTACATCACTAGCAATTACTCCCCGTAAGGGCAATTTGGTCAACACATAACAATTAACTAGCAATTATTCCCCACGAGGGCAATTTGGTCAAATCATGACATTCAATTAGCAATTATTCCCCGCAAGGGCATTTTGGTCGAAACACGACAATTAATTAGCAATCACTCCCCTCAAGGGCAATTTGGTCAAAACACGATAATGAATTAGCAATCACGTTGTTTCATGCAACTTTCACAAAACTCAGCAACTAGTTTCTTAACGACAGAATTCTACTTGAAAAACTAGTCTATCCCACCGATCATAGCATCACAATTAATTTACCAAAAATCATCACAAAAGCATATATGTCCTAGGTTTCCAGAACATATTTTATTATATTTTTATTCCACATAGGTTTCTCACAATAATTAAATCATTACAGCAAACTCATAACAGTCAAATTCATGCGCAACAGAATTCTATTTGAAATTCCCGTTAAACGAAAAATCCAATCAATGCAAGACCACTTGGGTTAGGTTCCTAACTCAACAAGTCAACTTTCAGAAGTGAAACCAACCCAATTGGTCTCGTAGTTCATGAGATATAACATTTACAAAACAACCTAACAGCTGGTCTAACAACTCAGCTTTGCACAACGTTTTTGTAAAATCATAAAAGTTAACTTTTACTTGTCCATAAATTACAAGTTTGGACTTTATAGAAACTAGACTCAACATAGCACCTTGTAGTTTTAATAACCTCGACCAATTTCCACATTAACATTTAGTTACAGTTGTTTAATCATAACTTACAATCTGTCCAGTACCAGTTTTGACCTTTAATTACATCTAAATCATTTGACTAACCAAAACACCTCCAAATTAGGCGTGTTTGGACTTTCTGAAAACTAGACTCAGAGTACTACCTTGTAGACTCATAATTAGCTCAGTTTGCTTTTATATTCAGCAAGTTACACATCGTTCAAGTTTAACAATCACTGCTGTCAAAACTCAGCAAGCATAAACGATCATCTAACATGCATTCTATGCATATGACATAACTCCAAACATGTAAAGAACGTAATTAATCACCAAAATCAGTAATAACCCTCTAGGGTTTACAAAAAATCAATGATTCATCAATCTTTCACCGTTCAAAATCACATATGACTATCAATATCAAACACTAACACATAATCAATCATCCTCTAGCCAATACCAATCATAAAACACTTAATACATGATATTCAATAATTAGGGTTTCACATTTTATACCTTAAAAACGCAGGAATAGCCAAGAGACATGTGAGAGGTGCTTAGAAACGAGTGTAGGATGCTTCAATTGTGAAAACCAAGATCAAACAAGGGTGGTATGGTGGTGGTGAGGGTCTGCCGATCGCAAGGAGAGGGAGAGAGAGGCTGGCCGTCAGGTTTAGGGAGGGGGAAGAGGGAGTTAGGGTTTATATTAATATTATTATTAATAATACATGTTACATCTAGGTCCCTCAACATCTAAATATTACTTATCTAGCCTAAACTAACTTGTTTACATCTTGAGTTAGTGTTTTAACTAATATTATCACATAACACATAAGTCTAACACATAATTATCACATAATTATTGTTTTGACGTTTTTCGTTTATTCACCAATTGTTTGCGTCAACTCGTTTGCGTTTCGGTGCAATTCCCGAAAGACTACACATGTAGTAAGTGTCAAGCGTCATTTAAACCCTAGTTTAAATGTAATGAGGTGTGCGTTACAGATTTAAAGATCTTAAGTTTGAATTGACGGAGTTGAGTTAATGGAGTTAACGGAGTTAACCTGAAATTGACGATTGTCACAGAAGAGATACCTTCCGGGGCCGAAGAATTCGCTAGACTCTATTGCGGCGTTTGCCCTTGAAGTCGTGAATTCCCAAATGGAAGAAATCAGTGCGACCCTTGAAGACTCTCGTGTTAGGATCAAGAAGTACCATAAGTTGACTTTGTTTGAAAAGCTACATAATAGGGTGTCACTTTTTGCTATCGCAAAACTTGACAAAGAGCTGACCTTGCTTGACACATTGCAAGATACGGGGGCGGAGTGCGACCACCGGTTACAAACATCATGGGGCTTGCCGTGTGATTGTAAGCTTAACTGGTACACTATTCACAATATACGTATTCCATTAAAAGACATAGACCCCTTTTGGAGAAAACTCGATTTCATTCCGGCGTCTGTTCGACACGAAGAACCAGACTATGAAGCGGAACTGGAAGATGTGAAAAAACAAATTCTAGGACTAACCAACCGAATGCAAAAAAAATGTCTATTCTCAAAGATAATGCCTTTTCTTCCTGGGAAATCAAACAAGGAGGAGCCTGAGAAACGAGAGGACCCTAGGGGGCATCCAAATCTAAACCAACAAGCCAAGAAAAGACAAAACCCCTAGACAGAGCTCGTACTCCCCATCCCCGTCAACCGATACCCACAGACATAGGTCATACTCCCCATCCCCGTCAACTGATCCCTACAGACACAGTTCCTACGCCCCCTCCCTGTCATTTGATCCCCATAAACACAGCTCCTACGCCCCCTCCCCGTGTTTTGATCCCCTCAGACACAGCTCCTACACCCCCTCCCCGTCTTTTGATCCCCACAGACACAGCTCCTATGCCCCGTCTCCGTCACCGGAACCAACACCCGAAACCCCCACCCATTCGTTGTCGCGTTCCCAGTCTCAGTCTCAGGCCCGGTTTAAGATACCTAAACCACCAAAACGCTCATCTAAAAAGCAAGAGACTCCAACCGACCTTGGTTTTCCATTACTGCGTGACCCAAAGGGGGTCCCAATCATAGAATGTTATAGGCACCTCATTCCCACCTGGGCATACCCGTTCATTTCAGGAATAAAAGATGTAAAGCCAAATGGTAATTGCGGTTTCAGAGCAATCGTTGTTGGCTTAGGTATTCGTCAAATGAACTAGAAGTAGGTCAGAGTAAGAATGAGGAATGAGATGGACACTAATAAATCGTGGTGGAGCTACAGGTTGAACTACGAGGTAACTGGTAATTATGACATGGTTCGTGATTCGCTAGATTACTCAACGTCTGCTTTATTCCAGCAAAAGAGTAGGTGGTTTACGTTACTTGGGCACGGACACGTAGTGGCTCAGACGTATGATTGTGTTTTAATCAATCTCCATCTGACTTCCAGTGAGAGTTACTTCCCAATGAGAATGAGTCCGGAAGCACTATCTCAGATTTAGGTAATTGTAGTGTTAAATGTTAAGGATAATCATTGGCTCAACATACAATTAGAAGGGAATTTCCCCGTGCCGCTACCAGCACGTCAATGAGAAGGATACGCCAACGAAGCGGCGCACGAATGGAGGTCTTTGTACGAAGATCTTATAAAAGAGTATATGCGAATAAGGGAAACTTGGCGAGTGCAAATTGAAGAGCAAGTTTATTTAGGATAATTTGTAAAATGTTTGAGATACTATCAATAAAATCTTTTGTATTATTATCAATAATTAGGGTTAAAATGTTTGTGTTATTATATAAAAATAACTTGATAAAACATATAACTAAAAGTAATATATTTTTTAAAATAATATTTTTGATAATAAATTTAAAAAAAAAATTATTTAAAAATATAAAACATAATAAAATAAAACATGATAAAATATATAACTTAAAAATAATATATTTTTAAACATAATATTATTGATATTTAAAAATATAAAACATGATAAAAAAATTATTTAAAAATATAAGAAATGATATTTAAAAAAATACTTTCGATAATATATTTTTTAAAAAAAAATTAAAATTATCTTGATAAAATATATAATTTAAAAATAATAAAATAGTACCAGAAATATATAAAGAATAAAAAATAATCATAAATATCTTCAAAAAGTAGATCAGATCCGCCGCGGTTTCTGCTGCAGAAATGATCCGCGGCTGATCGATCGATCCGCGACGGATCTGATCTTTTTTCTGAAGATGTTAAATATCCACGGGTTCTAACCGTTCAACTCGTCAAAACCACAATAAACGCTCAACCTTTCACTCAAAACATCACCAGATTATACCACCAAAACCACCACCACCACTAGAAAATAATGACGACGGGGTCCGAAAATAGCATCTACACAGCCATAATAATTTTGTTCTGAAATAGTGGTGGCTGTGTGAATGTTATTTTGGAGTCCGTTATTATTATAAAATAAAGGCCCAGATAAAACCATATGTTGACGGAAAATAATGACGACGGAGTCCGAAAATATCATCTACACAACCATAATAATTTCGTTCTGAAATAGTGGTGGCTGTGTGAATGTTATTTTGGAGTCCGTTATTATTACAAAATAACAATAATATATATAAAATAGATTTTTATAAAATATATTTATCAAATTACATTTATATTAAAATAAATAGTGTTGACCGTATAAAATATAAAAATAATATATATAAATTAGATTTTAAAAATATATATTTTTCAAACTTGATTTTTTTGCTTTTGGTTGTTTACATATATTTTTAAAAATAATAGTTGTGATTGTGTAGATGTTATTTTGAACTTTTGAGCTACCAGTGCAACTGCCGTGAGCAGGCGGAACACTTTAGTAGTCCCCCTTCATATATCCTATCAGTGTCCTTTACTTGGGATTTTGGTGATTGTGGGGAGAACCACTGGTCAGCCACATAATAAAGTCCTGTATCAACATCCATGGGGTTACCACTATCAAGGAAGATGGCACCGATCTTTGATGAATTCGGTGTCACCCCTATTAAACTGTCGCCATGCCGATGTAAATTCATCATGACTACATGATAGATCGCAAGGGCTTCAACCAGGTGATGGAGGGAAATATGCGGGCATAACGGTACCTGTAGTACTAGTTCCGGTGTATCCAGGAGTGTTGCGGATTTGACATATCAGGTGGCTGGAGTGCTCCGACCGACAGAGATACTCGAGCGTAATGATTATACCCCATTTCTAGTGGGGCAAACATTTAGCTGTGGGCCAACACAGATTCCAGTGACTTGCTTGCCGGTGGGTGGAGAGCCGCGGCAAAGAGCTCCTGTGTTGATGCTATATTTGGAGTGCTTATCAGACGATGATCTTAGAAATTAGTCTCTGTATAGAATTTGATGTAATACCCAGTGTCTTTTGATGTATTTATTCAAATTTGTAATTTATTATTGGTTTAATATAAAATTTGTGTTGTTATTAGTTAAAATCCGTTTATATATTCAAATTTGTAATTTAGTGTTGGTTCTATATCAAATTTGTGTTTTTATTAGTATAAATCCATTTATATATTATGAATATATAATATTATTTTATATAAAATTTATTTATACCTTTGATAGTTAAATAATATATATATACACACACACACACACACACACTACTAAGCGGCGGATCGGGCGATTATCTGCGGATCGAAGTAAAACCAACCCTAACCCGCCGTCCCCCATCACGTTACAAATTCAAACTTAAACAACACCACATTTTAAACACAAACCCTAACTTGCCGTCCCCCGAAGTCCCGAACTTCGTCTTTTTTAAACAACACCAACTCCGACCCGACAACAATAAGGTAACTATGATACTTCTGTTTTACTATATTTTGATATAGGTGTTCATTTAGATTAAGGGTTAGGGTTTGAGCATACCTATCGGGTTTGGATTAAGAATTGAAAACTGGTTGATTTAATGGTTTGGATTCGGGTTTGGTTTTACGGGTTTGTTAATCAAACTGGTTGATTTAAGAGTTTGAATTTAGGGGTTGATAATCAAACGGGTTTGGTTTAAGGGATGGTTAGAAAACGGGTTTGGGTTACGGGTTTGATGATGAAACGGGTTTGGGTTACGGGATAGTTAGAAAACGGGTTTGGGTTACGGGTTTGATGATGAAACGGGTTTGGGTTACGGGTTTGACCCTGAAACGGGTTTGGGTTACGGGTTTGACAAGGAAACGGGTTTGGGTTACGGGTTTGACAAAGAAACGGGTTTGGGTTACGAGTATGACAATAACGGGTTATATTTATATGTTAAGCATAGATGGCGGATAGATACATTCAAGGGGACGAAGTACTTGATGTTTACCAGGATTTGAGGTTTGACCCGAAGTCCGATTATCATATCCGGTTTACGCAGCTTCGGAGAATGGAGCCAAAACCTTCCTCGACCTTGTCTAGGGAGTTTATAAAAATGGTTCGAGCGGAAGACAGGATAGAAAAAATTGTTGGGAAGGATACACCGTGGGAGAGATTGTTTACCGCAGAGTAGCCAGCGTACCGGGCTCTCACGCTAGAGTTTTACTCAACGTTCGTTTTCAGTTTTTTTTCCTTTTCAATTAACTTATAAATAAAGTAAGATATTATTATTTAACCAACATGTAAATATTGTTTCAGGCTATGCCCGAAGGGAGATCTGCAGGTCCAGATGCTGGTTCCGGGTCGGATACCAATCATGCGGAGGTTCGGTTCCGTATTTTCAGGAATTGGCATTATCTGTCAATGGAGGAGTTTGACATGGCCCTCCGATTTTACACACATCAGGATTTAACCGACCCTGTTTACATGGAGAGCATACACGAAAAACCAGATGACGTGTTGATATGTGTAACATCCTAAATATTATAATATTAAATAAAGAAAGTTACGTTTAGTGATTTCGCGTTATTAATTAAATTAATATCGAGTAAAGAACGGATCACGGACTTAGATTAATTAAGATGGGTTAAATGAGAATGGGCCTTAGGTCCATGGGCTTTACGGGATATAAATATCCCCTAAACCACCATAAAACCCTAAACCTCATTTCTTTCCATCCTAATCTCTACACACTCAAAAACACACACATCCTTCACCATATTACGGCTGAGAGAGAGACGAGAGGGATTTGAGACCAAACGGACGCTAGCTTGTAGTAGATCTTTACCACACGAGCTATATACAAGATCTAGAGTTCATAACCAAGCTTAACGAAATCCAAACGAGCACTAAAGGTACGTCTTTTACCTTAAAGTTTACGTTTTATTAAGCGTTTAGCATTGAAAATTAGAACGAGAGTAGATAGGGTATAAACGAAACATAAAGTTGTAAACTTGATGATAAATACAAGTGTAATGAACCCGAAAATGGAAACGGCTCGATTAATGAACCCTTAACACTAGTATTGAACGTTTTTGAACTTAAAGGTCCAAACTTTACGTGTTTTCGGGTCAAACCATATCCAAAAACGACCATAGGATTGATCGCGAGTTGGTTAAATATCGTATCCAAGAGTTTCACGTTAAAACGATGATGATTTTAGGGATTAAGGATGAACAGCGGGGCTGCTGCACAACTTCACCTACAAGCGAACTTCGCCTGCAAGCAAGTTCGCTTGCAAGCAAGTTCGCCTAACTAATTAACTTCGCCTGAGTTAAGTTCGCTCAATGCTAACTTCGTCTAATGTTAAGTTCGCTTAATGTTAAGTTCGCTTATTGTTAAGTTCGCTCAATGCTAACTTCGCCTGAGTTAAGTTCGCTCAATGCTAACTTCGCCTGAGTTAAGTTTGCTGAATGCTTAACTTCGCCTAATGTTAAGTTCGCTTAATGTTAAGTTCGCTTATTGTTAAGTTCGCTTAATGATAAGTTCGATGGAGTTAGCAAATTAGAAAATAAATTAAAAACCTAATGAAAAATGTGTTAAGACAGCTCGACCCCAGCCAGGGGCTCTGCCCCTTGGACCCTGCTAGGGGCTGCCGCCCCTAGACCCCGCTGCCATGGGCGCTACCCTCGGACCCCCGTTCGTTGTGGGTTATATAAAGATAGAAATACAACATGAGTAGTAGTAGTTAATTGATACATGTAAATATTATACAGTTAGCCGTGCACAGCTCAAGAAGGGAATAACGATTAACGGAGAGCGTAACAGGATTCAGGTGAGTTTCTAGCCCCATTTATGTGTTATGTTTTCGGGGTTGTGTGCATACTCAATATGTTTGTTAATACGCTTATCCTAAGAGATAAGTGTATGCCTTACGTGAATAATGTGAAATGTATGAATGATTGCCTGATGGTACGTGAACGATCTTCGGATATTGCACGTACTGTCAGGTTGTAACGCTATGTATAAGGTAAGTATGATATGTATGCTTATGTGTATGAATATGATAAAGTTAATAAAAGAAGGAAAGGATGGTTGTATGGTTGTATGGTTACGAAGAGGGTACCGTGCCCTAATAATACTCGAGGTATGATGTATGGTTGTATGGTAACGAAGAGGGAATCGAACCCTACTAATATTCGAGAACTAGGGAACCGAACCCTACTAATATTCGAGGAAAGAGGGTACCGAGCCCTAATAATACTCGAGGAAAGAGGGTACCGAGCCCTAATAATACTCGAGGAAGGAGGGTACCGAGCCCTAATAATACTCGAGGAAGGAGGGTACCGAGCCCTAATAATACTCGAGGAATGTAGGGCGTAATGCTCTTTATAACGTAAGATATGAAAGCAAGTTAATACAAAAGAAAGTATGAAAGTATGAAAGTAGGAAGGTATGAAAGAGTATAAGTTTGTGTGTATTGTATAATGTATGATTAACTAGAACTCACTCAGCGTAGCTGACTTTTAGTATGCACGCAGGTGAGTAGGATGAGGCAGCTCGCTTGAGTGGACACGTGGCACTGAATAAGAGGCTGGCATCGGAAGACTCAAGACGTTTACGTTAATGTTTCGTTTATTTTGAAAGACAAGTTGGTTGTTTAAGACAAGTTTTGGATTACTATGAAATGTTTTATTAAAGTTATATTATTCTGCGAATGTTTTAATTAACTCTGATATTTAGAACTGCGTTTATGAGTAAATCCAACACGAAAGTAGGGCTACCGGTAACGGGGCCTTACAATATGTTTTTGGACGGCGATTAGCGATACACCTTGGCCTATAAACGACGGAGAATACGCGCCAGACTGCAAAGCCTCAGCCATCAGGGACCCGTTGCACAGGTTTGTATATTATATTATATTATATTATATTATATTATATTATATTATATTATATTATATTATATTATATTATATTATATTAATATTTTTTTGTTTTTTTAAAGGTACCTACACAGGCTTATCGCTCACACTATACAGGGTCATCACGGGGGGGGGGGGGGGGGGGGGGCAGATCACTGCAACCTCCGTGACCTTTGTTTTGCGATGCCTGCTTACGGGGAGACACTGCAACCTATCTCGCGGTTTCGGCGACTACTTCGCCATTTACTGGCACAGGCAGGGCCGCGGGAAATTGGTCGGTGGCACGTTCGTTACGCGGATTGCGATATCTTTGGGCTACGGGAACCGACTGCAAGACCTACCCATTCCGCCGTGAGAGCTGGACCGTGGACGGGCACAGGGCATGCAAATCGTCAAGAAGATTAACCGCCGGTATCACCTGGTCACTAATTTCGATTCTTCCCCATACGAAGAGGTCCCACTTGTTGAGCCGGAGGTGGATATTCAGGGCCCCGAGGTTGACGGTGATGAGGACGGTGATCAGGTACGTTATATTTTATCGTTTATTTTTTTTTGTATCTTCGTCTTTTTAACGTTAACTTATCGTGTTCATAACAGTTACCGCATCAGCACCCGCAGCACGTTCCGCGTACACATCGCGCCGTGCGTTTGGATCCGGCCACTGACTCCCGGCTATGGAGACTAGAGCGTCACGTGTCACAGTTACGCGGTCACATGACCTGGATGGTTGGTTATATGTCTGCCCAGCAGCATGGAGCCCAGTACATGGTACCAACGCCACGTTTCGATGAGGAGGGGAGCGTTGACGACGAGGGTGGTGCCGCATTTTAGATTTGTTTTTTGTATGTTGTTACTTATTCTTGAACTCGTTTGGTTTTTTTTTTCCGAACTCGTAATGTAATAATAATAATTATTTTATAAATCTAGTTATGCGTTATGCTTATTTTGTTGGTTTTCAATTTTAAAATTGTTGATTCGTTATTACTTTAAAACCGATCAAAAATCTGTTACACCCGACATACAAAAAAAGAAAACAAACATAAGTCGTTATTATTGTTGGAACTTAGAGATCAATCCTTTAACTGTAAACAGATCACAGATCTGGATGAATACGATTAATCCTATATCTCGGATCTAGCTCATTATCACGTTTGATTGTATGTTATATGTATGTATGTATTATCAATATTAGTATGTGTATGTGTGAATAATATTAAGATGAAGATCGAGAGCGATTTGGACAGAGGTTCGATAATTATCTCTCAAAACTTAAATTAAACGTGAACAGTGTTCACCTATATATAGAAGATGGGCTTAGTTCGTTAACATCCCCTAACGAACTAGAGCCCACTTCGTTACATACATTAAACCAAATAAACGTTAACGAATCACCCCCTGATTCGTTAAACATCCTTAACGAACCAGGAGGGATAAATGCTTAAGTCTTAGTTCGCTAAACATCCTTAGCGAACTAGACAGTACATTAACGAACTAACAATATACGTTAATTGTTTATTACATAAAACAAAACGACAAATACGTTAACGATAAATACAAAGACTCTAGACGCAAAACCGTGCACTAACAGACACCCCCTCGTCTTGAGCTCTTTGTCTTTGGTCTTCACTTGAAACGCTTGGACTGCCAGTCTCTGCAACTATGAATTCCGTTTTCATAACACACACACACACAACGCGTTGGAATTGCATAGCCAGATCCTGGTCTTCATTGCGCTCGATCAGAATATTGTTCTTGTGAAGCATGTCATTATCTGTCTCGGATAAATTAACCAACCACATCGGGTAGATAATCTTGATAAACTCAGTCTTCAGTCCATTACCAAGTACAATGACGGCCTCGCCAGTACGATTGTCGTAGTACCAGCGGTCAAACGTACGATGCATGTGTTGGTGCATTGTCTTCACAGGCACCCTCTTCATTGTCTTCGGCGGCTTTACCTTAAGAACAAGTTTCCTCCAGCCAGTCCTTGGATCAATTTCATCAATACGCTTACGTCTCGGGACATGTGGCTTGAAGAACTTGAAACCATGATTAACCTCGAACAGCAAGTGTTGATGAAACCACTCAGCTGTCCGGTCGCCACCACGATTGATAAATGGACGACACGCGAGGGTACGAACATCCCACCACGGTAGTGTAAGAACGTCCATTATCTTTTTGTAATACTGGATTCCCTTCACCCATTTGACTATACATAACTTAAGCTCGGAATCATATAACCAAGAGACAATATCACCGTGAACCTTGGATACAGTCTTGAAGGAAGTCACCTGGTTTGCTTTGACCCAAGCTGCAGCTACGTCTTTTCGCTCTTGATCAACATACCGATATGCCTTGATAATCTTACTCACTTTTTTATAGCTGAACCACTTAGCAATATCGGCATCAGTTATGACTTCAACTAATTTGCATACGGCATCAGCTGCCTGTTTACCCTTTGAAGCCTTCACCAGATCATCCTCAGCAGCTTTGAACGTTTTCTCTTCGAATACTGGAGCACCTTGATCAACATTTGTGTGTTGAAACAGATCAGGATACTCCTCAGCAGTGACGTCTTCCATCTCAACCTCTTCGTCTTCATAAATATAATCCGTATTCATTTGAATAGACGTATCATTTATTATGCCTTCCTCATTCACCACCTCAACATCTAGCTCTGTCTCTAACACGATTAACTGTTCATCATTCAACCCAAGCAGTATGGAAATCTGCTCTCGTGTTAGAGACCTTTCAACAAACTCACCAACCTCGATTTCATCCCTATTCACCACACTTCTAACCATTCCCGATCCATCAATAAATATGACTGTATCAGCTTTGATCATCTCAATAGGTTTGGTAGCTGTATAGTCTTTATGAACAACAATCTACTTATCTGAGTCACCACCACTAGTAGTACCTGCACTTGCACCTGTAGATGAATCGTGAGCTTGTTTCGTCTCACCACCAGCACCAGACTCATCAGGATCTTCATCGGCATTCTTGAGTCTTTTCAGTGCATCATCCTTACAAGTCAGTTGTAGAATAAGTTCCTCCTGCTCTTTTAATTTCACCCCCTGAGACGTAACAATCTCATGCAGGGCCTTTGTTTCTTTTTGGCAGAAGGAGACATATCCCATTAGTCTCTTTTGGTTCTCCATGAGACGTTCCTGATTCAGACGGTCAGCAGACATCTGATTCTCATACAGGTGTAGCAAGTTCAATAACATGTCTGTCTGACGATGCTGTGGCATGTTGTACAAGGATGGATGGACAGGTTGAATTGGTCCCTAAGGCCTTGTAATCCTCATGAATGAGACATCACTAGGTGAAGGAGGCCTCATAGACGGTGTTGGAGGAGCTGTGGAAGGTGTAGCAGAAGACATTGGTATTTCAGCTAATGCCATCTGTGGAATCATACCCAACTGCTCATGATGGATCATCATTGTTGTTAATGTAAGCGCCGGAGTGCTAGTAGTAGGCGGCACTACCGGGCGTTGAGGCATTGTTTGACGAAGCGGTGGCACACCAATAATCACACAGCTCCAGCTGATACTCGTCTTTTAGCTGGAACTTCAGAAGCTGGTGCTTTACCCTTCCGTTTTCGTTCACGTTGAGCTGCAATGGTAGCAGCTAACGCAACATTTACTGCATCTTGTTGCTCTTGAAAAGCAGCATCACTAGCACCACCATGTCCACCATCACCATCATCATTATCATCGTTCCCACCTTCTCCCCCCTCACACTCGGAATCCGAGTCATCGTGGATCCAACGTTCATTGGGAGGACATACATAATTAGGGTTAATGATATGACCAATCATACGTTTATCCCGTGGCCTCTGTGTACGGTAAATATTCATTCGACGTACAGTGTCAGCCGTCATGTGTTCCAAAGGAAGCACATTATCCACCGAGGTGTGATCAATAACCAAGTTTGGTATCAAATCTTGAATTATCAACTGCAAGAATCGAGGATACATTAAAAACTACTTCGTTTGAGTCGTTTGCTGGACTTGCTCTTTCAAATGATCAAACACCATTTTCGAGAAGTTGAATGGTTTGTTGAGAATGAGTGCAACAAATGCCGATTGTAGACTAATGTGGCATTCATCAAATCCTCCTTTACGACACCCATGCAGTGAATTAGTACGTGTAAAAGATACTTGTAAGGAGGGCATAATCCATTTTTGTTAAACATAGACGCCACAATATTACCACCATAACGTACACGTTTGAATAAGCCTTTGATTAACTCCTTATCAAACATACTCGGGTAATTATCATTATCTCCAAACCGAAGTACCCTTCTAACCACAGCCATATCCACTGTAATTGGAGTTCGATTGATTGTTGCTCGAATGTGGTTCTCGGTGTCAATGAACTCAGCAGTATTCCAGAACTGCCTGATAATACTAAGATAAACCGTAGGTCTGGCAGTGATGGAATAATGAATTACTGAACATCGTAAAAATGCCAGAATATCTCCAAACATGGCTATGTCAGCAACATCCGAATCAACATAAGCACATATGTTGTGCTTTTTATCATGTGATAGCAATTGAATCTCTTCTAGTTCCTGAGGTTGTGCTTGATCTTGAGGGGCAACGGGTAATCTTGATCCATTTTCTCGGCCATTTAAACTGAATGAAAATTTAAACGAGGGTAAGTAATGTGTAGGTGTAATAT
Organism: Bidens hawaiensis; assembly: GCF_021521415.1. Classification (NCBI taxonomy): domain Eukaryota; kingdom Viridiplantae; phylum Streptophyta; class Magnoliopsida; order Asterales; family Asteraceae; genus Bidens; species Bidens hawaiensis. The sequence continues at coordinate 198,252 of NW_027492817.1, read as the reverse complement.
ATATTTAGCACTTATGTCGTGTGTATTTAATAGATGGTGTATTTAATTTTATATGTCATGTGTAATCGATATATCGACGCGTTAAGACGATTGAAATAATTTATTAATGCTTTAAATGAAACAGAAATGTCATTCGTGTGAGAATCAGTTTGATTCGTTACACATGTAACGAATCAATTGATTCGCTATCAGGTAAATATGTTAACGAAATAGACACAACGAATTAACGATAAAAATTAACGAACTAAATTCCAGTTCGTTCCAAAGTTGACGATCCACATTTGATTCGTTGGAAAAATTAACGAATTCATGATTCGCTGAGCTAATTCGTGTATTTCCTTAACGAATTGGACACAAAGCAGTTCCAATTCGCTAAGGTTAATGAATGGTCAATAAAGACTTGATCTTTGACTCTCATAGTCAAAGTCAAAATTCGATTAAGAACACTGAAAGTCAACAACGTGAACCTAGCATCAATTAATCCATAATCATCGTTGGATAACCGAATCAACAGTCTTAGCAAACTCGGAAATACAATACAAAGCACATGGTGTTGAGATAGAGACTCAACACCATGAAATAATTTAAGTTAAAACGGAGTTTTACAGAGCACAAAAACACCCGAAAACTATAAACATCCAATCTACCCGGCAAACAAGAATCAAACATTGATTAAAGTCTACCAAGGGTCTCGGAATCGCATTCCGAACACAATGACCTATACATAAACTATATCAACACAGTATAGCATAGATTAATCAGAGTTTTAAAACCAGGAAAACCCTTAGTACAATAATTACATTAATTAGTCTATCAACACAACGTCATATTTGACGAAAATCACATAGATGTGATCGTCTATACCTTAGCAAAACAATGGTATACTCGAAAGTTCGAAATTCGAAGGTCGAAATTCAGAGAAAAATTTAAACAGGGTTGCTTTAGGTAGAAGGAAGATGGTGAATAGTGAAAGGACGATTCATGTAACCTGTCTTTTATGCTGTTACACGCTACTCAATGTACCCTATGTACGAATTAAGAGATTCGTTTGAATTTTAAACTAACGAATCAGGCAATTCGTTATTGCAATTAATTATTGCAAAGTAACGAATAAGACATGAATCGTGTTTTGATTCGTTAAGAATGTATAACGAACAAGAGTTGTTTCGTTACAGAGTGCGGAAGCGAATTAGGTAAACGAACTAGATTGTAGTTCGTTAAAACAACACTTAATTCGTTATCCATAATTAACGAATCATAATTTATTTAATTTTAACTTAGATTTTTAAATAAATTAATGAATTAAATAAAACTAACTTATTAAAATTATCGAGGCCTGTTATCTCGATAACCAAATAACTTAATACGTTTTTACGTTCATTAAAAATATCCCTTAAATAATATGTAAAATAAAAAGATAAAATATTTTTGGTATTTAAAAAAAAAAATAAAGAATGTATTTACGAAAATGTTCGAACTAAAAATAGACAATCTTTTTTGTGTTTTTCTATGTTTTTTCAAAAGCAATACATATTTTTGTATTTTTATTGAGTTTGAGCAGGAATCATATTGACCAAAATGCCCATCCATCACAGTTTTATATTTCAGCGATATTATGACTGGCTTTAAGTCGGTCATTGATATTGTTGTTTACTTAAATCTTATAACAAACCTTCGAGCATTTTTGTGATATGTTTTAAGGTTCAATTAGCGCACAAAATATCAGAAACTATCAGCCTCTAATCTCGGTTCAAGCTTAATTTGATTTTTGCCAAATCACTCCAACTTGACTTAAACCATTATAGTGTTAATCAACTTTTTTTTAAATACCAATTGTGAAATTTTGAGCAATGCATTAAATTTCCTTTACTGTGAGTGAGTATGCACGAGTCCATCTGTTGACTTACATACATTGTATCCCCTGGGGTCCGTTTCTTACTGGTATTGAGACGCACGCAAGGGAGGAACAATTGTATGACTAACATCGGATTTTAATCAAGTCAGTAATTTGGATTGTACGAGGTACAACAATGATCAAGTTTAATGACTTTGGGTTTGCTCTAAAAGCGAATGAAATATTCATGCATATGAATACCGAGATGATTAAGCCGCATATAGACTCACAATGTCCAGAATCTTAACGCTTGTTATTCGCTTTATTATGTTTTTTGGTGATCAACAACTATAAGGCTTGAGTATGACAAAATTTAATTGCCCCAGTTAATTTTAAGTTCATAAATTAATGGCTATCTTGTCCATCTACAAGTAGATAACATGACCAATACATTCAAGCATGCTTCACAAACTTAAATAATTGACATAATTCTCAGCTAAAATAAAATAGAAAGCTTAACGGAACTAAGCGAAAATGGCTATCCCAAAGATTTACAATAAATTATCGGAACCAAACATATACAAGTATATGTCCTTCAAAATAGAAGCAAATGACATAATTTTCAGTGAACATAAGCGAAAAATCTTTTTGGTTTTTCTCTTTACAAACTAAAAACACAATCTTTTTGTCATTTCGGATTTTTCTTAATAAACAGGAACTTAACATTCTTTTTGACTTTTTCAAAATTTTCTGTACAAACTGAAACCACAATCTTTTTGATTTTTCAAATTTTAAAAATGTTTTTGGTTTTTCAAATATTTAAAACAGAAAAGATCACAATATTTTTGATTTTTCAAAGTTTTCTAATGTTTTTGGGTTTATCTATACAAACTAAAAGCATAGTATTTTTGTATTTTCTAATGTATTTTCACCCCCTAAAACCTAAAAACAAAATAAAGTAGTAAACCAAAATTACCAGAAAGGAAAGTTAATCATCCTTGTTTCAGGATATCAGCGAGGGTCTTCAATCCATTTAAACCAAGCAAAAATTGAAAACGTGTTTTATCAAAGGCTTTGGTAAATAGATTGGCTTTCTGAAAATCAGTATGTACTTTCTCAAGGTCAATTCATTTCTTTTCATAACAATCTCGTATGAAATGATATCGAATTTCGATATGTTTCGTTTTAGAATGTTGTACTGGATTCTTGGTGATACTAATAGAAGCAGAATTATCAATCAAAATGGGAGTAGTAAGAAACTTCAAACCGTAGTCGCGAAGATGTTGTTGTATCCACAAAACCTGGGAACAGCAACTCGAGGCTGCAACATACTCAGCTTCAGCGGTTGAAGTGGAGACCGTTGTCTGCTTCTTACACTCCCAGGAAACAAGCAGGTTTCCTAAGAATTGACAACCCGCTGTGGTAGACTTGAAATTAATCTTGCATCCTCCATAGTCTGAGTCTGAGTAAGCGGTAAGATCGAAAGTATCGTCTTTGGGGGTACCATAACCCGATGTCAGGATTTCCCCTTAAATATTGCAGAATACGCTTGACCGCTGCCAGGTGAGTCACTCGGGGACTAGCTTGGTACCTAGCACATAAACAAACAACAAACATTATGTCCGGTCTAGAAGTAGTTAGATACATTAAAGAACCAATCATAGCACGATAGAGATTTGGATCAACGGTATCCTCCAATTCATCCGGTGATAAATTGTGACCCACGGGAAGAGGAGTAGAAGGGATTTTTCCGGCAGTAATCTTGAATCGGCTCAAGACGTCGTTCACATATTTTGTCTGATGAATGAAAATTCCTTTGTCAGACTGATGAACCTGCAACCCTAAAAAAAATTCATCTCTCCCATCGAACTCATCTCTAACTTGGTTTGCATTGATTTCTCGAAATCCTTACACAACGTGTCGTTTGTAGACCCAAAGATTATGTCATCAACATAAATCTGAATGAGTAGAAGATCATCACCAATATTCTTATAAAACAAAGTGCAGTCAACAGTTCCACATTTGAAACCATTATCTGTCAGATGGTCGGCGAGCGTGCCATACCAAGCTCTCGGGGCTTGATGTAGACCATATAATTCCTTGTTTAATCGGTAAACACGGTCAGGATAATCAGGATCTTCAAAGCCTGGAGGCTGTAAAACGAACACTTCCTCATGAAGTTCACCATTGAGAAAAGCACTATTGACATCCATTTGATAAACTTTAATATTCTTGTAAGCAGCATATGCCAGAAAAATTTGAATCGACTCTAATCTTGCAACTGGAGCATATACTTCAGTGTAGTCAATACCCTCTTGCTGATGAAAACCTTGCACCACTAAGCGTGCCTTGTTTCTCACAATTACCCCATGATCGTCTTTCTTACACTTATATACCCACTTAGTCGGAATCGCCTTCTTGACTCTAGCAGGTTTGTCGATAAGATCCCAAACACCTAAACGTGAAAATTGCTATAATTCTTCTTGCATGGCTTCTAACCAAGAAGGATCTTGAAGTGCCACACGAGGAGTCGTTGGCTCAACTTGAGATAGAAAACAAGTGAATTTAGCAAGATTTACAATCCTAGATGAATGTAAGTCAGCATAAGCACATAAGATATTATTTTCACTTGATGAAACAACTTGATGACGTGTTTGAACTCCCACATCAAGGTCTCCAATAATGTTTTCTTGTGGATGGTAATTATGAATCCTAAGAGTAAGATTTTCAGAAACAGCAACATTTTCAAATAAATTAGTGTAATGTTCACCCAATTCAGGAGATGAAACATCACGATCAAGTGCAATAACTTGATCCACAACTGCATTATCATCAGATGAAGTAGAAGCATGATCATAATGAACAGGAGACTCATTATCAAGTTCTTCCGTTGGAGCAACAATTGGAGCTTCAACATCATTTGAACTTGCAAACCTTGGAATTTCCAAATGTTCTTCAAAATAAGCACGAACTAAATCTTCATCTGGATGATCAGTTGTTGGAGTAAATGAATTAAATAAGCCATCATAGTCAAACATCCGTCGAGACCTTTTCCTTGAGAAGGAGTAGTGTACTTTTGACAGTCCACATGGTACCATTCTTCAACACAACCAGATGGAAAGTTCAAAACTCGTTTCTTAGGCGACACATACCCCCAAGAAATAACCTTCAATGGCTTTTTCATCAAACTTTCCCACATCCTTTTTCAACATAGTACAAGGACACCCAAAAGGTTCCAAGTACTTTAAATTAGGTTTACGATTATTCAATAATTCATAACTGGTCTTCTTGAGAGTCTTAACCGTTAGAACTCGATTGAGTGTATAACAAGCAGTATTCACCGCCTCATTCCAAAACTGGACAGGAAGCTTTGAATCAACAAGCATCGTTCTAGCAGCTTCAATCAACGTTCTATTCTTTCTTTCAGCTACACCGTTCTGTTGTGGTACATATGGGGCACTGTATTCTAGATGAATTCCTTTTTGGACACAAAAGAAATCCAATACAGTATTTTTAAATTCAGTACCATTGTCACTTCGAATTCTCCTCACTTTTTGTTTGTAAAGTGACTCAATCTTAGTGATTAGGTTTTGAACAAGACCCGGTGTTTGATCTTTTGAGCTCATAAACAAGACCCATGAATATCGTGAATAATCATCTGTAACTACTAGACAATACCAGTCTCCAGAAATACCCGTACGATTCACTGGACCAAATAAATCCATATGAAGTCGTTCAAGAGGAGTATCAATGGAATTTAATAACTTAGATGGGTGCGGTTTCTTTTTCTTTTTGCCCTTCTTGCAAACAAGACAGTGATCGGATAATTTAAAGTTCTTCAATGAAACGCCCTCAACTAAGTCATTAGCCATGAGATAGTTCATCTTTAGAACATGTATGTGACCCATTCTTCGATGCCAAAGAACTGAATCTTTCTCGGTTGCTTTCGAGACAAAACACGATTTGATCGATGTAGATACTTTAGAATTCATATTCAAGACATAAATATCATTTGATCGAGGTGATCGCAAGACAACCATGTCCTCGGGAATCACATAACCCGGTTTCAAAATCAGACACTCTTTATCTGTAAATACTGTAGTGTATTGCTTATCACAGATTTGCGACACACTCAATAAATTATGGTCCACTTTATCACAATAGTTAACTTTCTCAAAAGTAATCTTCTCATTCGAAACATCACCTTCCTGTGTAATCATACCCCCAGAATTCCCAACAAACGCTACATAACCCCCTTGAATATTTCTCACATTTGTTAAGAGGTCGATATTTCCAGTAATATGACAAGAACATTGACTATCCATAATCCAGTTTTCACAAGAAATGGTCTTGGATGTACCCTACACACAAACGAAAATGATTAGTTCAAAAAGGCAGCTCAGGCCTCAGTCTTGGGCACCTTTTGGTTTTCTCGAGAAACATTAAACTTAGCCGAATTCAACTGTTGTTCAGCAACTTGAGAATAAGTTACAGGTTTCTTAAAATTTCATCTTAGATACGCAGCTTGAACTACATTTGAATTAACATTTTTGCATAACGGTTTAGTTGGAATAAACTTAGGTTTAACGGAACCATGTGTTTCATTCATATGAACAACTTTTCGAGGATGTACATTAGAGAATGTAATGTGAGTATCATCAGCATACGACACAGGTCATTTCAGAATATCCTTCACCAAAGGAACCGGTTTGAAATGGTCCTTGATAAAAGGATGAAGATTTTGATAGTTCTTCTGGCCACAATTTCTTACTACATGACCTTGTTGACCGCAAAGGAAACAACTTCGCATGTCAACATGATGATGTTGAGAGTTTGTCGGAACATGTGACACAGATGATGAATGACGACTCACATTTTTAGTCATGCTCTTAGCAAACTCATCAGATAATTCAGATTTATTTTTCAAGTAAAAATCTAAATTAGAACAATTTGAAAAACTTTTCAATGTATCTGTTCTAGCTGACTTTACAAATTGAATTTTCTTTGCTTGTTTTAAAACTTGTTTTGCTTTAGTCAATGGATCAGATGAAACTGATGTTTTCGCTTGAGCATATTGATGTTCAAGTTCACGAATCTTGGAAGTTTCATTGTGAAACACACTCTCAATCAGTTCAGGTTTAATGATACTTATTGGAATGTCTTTCTCAGTGAACATCGTGTCCATCCCCTTTAACTTAAACACACGAGCAGATGATGGCTTAGAGACATTATGATTTATGAAACGCAACAAATCCTCATCAAAAAGTTTGGGTTTTTCTGGTTTCTGAGCCCTCACTGGTTTGACATTAACATGAGCATCTTGTTTCACCTTCGTTGTGTGTGAACCATATACAGCCTACTCAAATTCAAGAGGTTCACAAAGTATGTGATTAGAACTTGGAATGTTCTTGTTTTTGTGTATAATTTCAGGTTCGAACACATCCTCAATGATAACTTTGTCAACATTTTCAACAAAAACTTTGTTGCTTTGAACATGAGGTTTTTGAATTGAAGATTGGGTTTTAACAGCTTTAGTAGTAACCGATTTTGCTTTTTCTGAAATTATAGGTTCTTTAAGAATAACATCTTCCTCAGTTGGAGCAAAAGGGTTAATTTTATAATCATTGTGAAATGATGGAGGAATTTCAACAAAACCTATCCCTTTCTTTGAATCCTTTTGTTTTCTAGAAACTTCAATAATTTCATTCAACAGAAAAAGAAGAGTTTCGAAATTTACCCAATTTGTTCTTTAACTCATGAACCTCATTCTCAAGCTCGTTTATCTTTGAACGATGTTTCAAGATTTCTTGAAACTTTTGGTCATTAATTGTCATTTTCATAGATAACTCAGCTTTAAGATCATGGTTACTTGTCGACAATGCTTCAATCTTTTCACGAGATCTCATTTGAGATTCGAGAGATTGTCGATAAGTATCTTTTAATGATGCAATTTCTCTGAGTAAATTATCATTGTGATTCTTTAAAGATTCTAACTTAGGTTTGTTAGATTCACAATCAACACAATTTACTTTAACCGATGATGTAGCAGAAATAGAATGACTAACCTCATTTATCTTAGCCATGCATGCAAAAACTGTTGGTACATGATGTCAGTAGTTCAGTATCTAGTGTCTGTAATCGTGTTAGTTTGTTTTGTTTTGATTTGTATAGGTTGTCTCACAAGTTCGCCTAATATAAGCGAACTTGTGGACAAGCGAAGTTATTGACAACTTCGCCTAGTCTGTTAGGCGAAGTTGTCGATAACTATATATGTTTGGTTTACGGGTTATTTTGTAACAGTTGGTCAGTACGTGTAATTGTGATTTGCATATCACGTGTTAAAGGAGTTGCAATACAACGTGTCTTTTGAGTATTGTAACGTGTATTTGTGCTTGGGTTTAATGTATATTGCATCCTACGCTCGTATTGTCTTACGTAGGGATTCCGCACCTACGTAGTACGAGATACTTCCGTGTAGATCCGGCTGGGAACCTACAATTGGTATCAGAGCTTTTGCTCGAGATTGTGTGGTTCGGGATTATCACACGAGTGTAGAAATCGTTCCGTTCGACTATTCGCGGGACGCGTTTACGTTAAAATACCGATTTTTTTGTGTCTTACCCATCTCCCACCATCAAAAATAACCCATTACACCTTCGCATACCTCGCAATACGTCATATTAAACCTGCAAAATCCTTGTGTTCATCAGGCGAAGTTGCCGTCACTGTTTGTAGGGTTTAGGCGAAGATATAAGTTTAAGCGAAGTTATCATTAACTTCGCCTGTCTCACAAGTTCGCTTGAATTAAGCGAAGTTTGTCAAGAAGCGAAGTTAAACATCAGGCGAAGTTAAGATTTAAGCGAAGTTAAGATTGAAGCGAAGTTAAGGTTTAGCGAAGTTGTGTATCAGCGAAGTTAAGCTTAAGCGAAGTTAAGCATAACTTCGCCTACTAGGCACTGTTCAAAATAATAAAAAAAATTATTTTATACTTTCCTCGTGTTTTGAGTTTTGTTTCTTTCAGCGATGACTTCGATAAACATTACGGAACTGGTGAAAATGGAAGTTGAGGCCGGTTCAGCAACTAAGGCCCCAAAAATGCTAAAGGGTACCGATTTCGTGGCTTGGAAAGATCGGTTTGAGCAGTATGTTAAATATCAAGATGCTAAGATGTGGGTGTGCATTCAAGATGGATACATTCCACCAACGGCCTTGTTTGAGGGTCGTGATCAGTTTAAGAAGTACAATAAGATGGAAGAGGAAGAAAAGAAGATGTATGAGGCAGAGAGTAAAGCTCATGCAGCAATCACCATGGCTCTTCCACAAGAAATTCTACACACCTTCAAGAAATACAAAACTGCTAGAGAGCTTTGGGAAGCTCTAGAAAACCGATATGAAGGTAATGTGGGGATACGTGCATCCAAAATTAAGCTACTAAAAACCCAATTCTCGGTGTTCAAATATTTGAAAAATGAATCACTTGATGATATCATCACAAGATATTATCACCTGATGACTGAACTCAGCAATTACTCCATTGTATACAAAGAAGAGGAGATAGTAGAGAAACTTCTTGATGTTCTTCCACCGAAATGGGAAATGTACACGGTTTTGATGAGAGAAGATAAAGAGTTTGCCGATATTGATTTGGAAACAGCAGTCAATAAATTACGAACTTTTGAACTAAACATGGTTCGGAAAAAGACACCAACTGATCAGGTTCAGGATCCGGGAATGTACGGTGCAAAAGTTAGTTCAAGTTCAAGTTAAAGGTCAGACTCATCTGCTTACTACTCAAAGGGAGACTCAAGCTCAAACTCAACTCAACATGGTCATGTGACTCTCAACATGGACGGTGATGTATGTTTTGTAGCTGGAGGAAGTAATTCTTCAAAACCTCAAGCCACAACTGGTAATTTTTCATCAAATGTTCCATCCAACAACTACTCACAGATGCCCATGAGTGTTAAATCAGCTGAACAGTAGTTTGCTCTCTATGCATCCTTCATTGCATCTTACGAAAACTACATCAAAGGTAAAATAGTCGACCCTGCAACTTTAGATGAAGACTATGATTAGATCGATGCTGATGATCTAGAAGAGATGGACCTGCAATGGCAGATGGCTATGATAGTAAGAAGGGTTAAGAGATTCATGAAGAAAATAGGCAGAAAGTTCGTTGGAGAAAGACCAGGGTTTGACAAATCAAAGGTTAGATGCTACAACTGTCAACAAAATGGTCACTTTGCCAAGGAATGTACCAATGAGAGAGTCGAACGTAGTCAGAACAAGCCTGTACAACAGAATGGGGGAGATAGTGAGAATAAGGCTATGGTATCTAGACACAATAATGGGTATAACTGGAATCTACAGGTTGAGGAAGTCTTCGAACAGGCAAATTTGGTGAACATCGAAACTGCAGGAAGTGAAAAAGTGACGGGAGAAAATCAAGCTTACATGGCAGAAGTGAACGATCAGCTCTCTGAGGTAAGTTCTGAACTTCATTGTATGCAATGTGAAAATCTGTCTGAACAATTGAAAACAGTAACTGATCAGTTTCTAGTTTGGACGCTCAATTTAAAACGTTAAAAGAAGATCATCATTACACTAAAACTAGAGAAAACAGTTACTCGGTAAAATAAAAGCTAGTGAAAAAGATATCAGAAGTCTTAAAGCCAGTCTAGCTGAAAAAATACAGGTAATTGATCTTAGTTATGAAGTGTTAGAGGAGAAAACCAAACTAATTGCTGACAGGGATAAACAGATAGCTGATTACCAGGTAAAAGTGGTGGAATTAAACAGAAAAATTGAACAATTTAGAAATTCCTCAGCAATGCTTGATCACATCGTAAGTGTTCAACGTTCCCCAGTTAACAAAGGGGGAATTGGATTTTCTGAAGTTCCACCACCATATAACCATAATTATATGTATGATCCTAGTAATCAGAAATCTGTTGATGTTGAAATTAGTCAGACAGTTCCTGTCAAAGTTTCGATTAAAGAACCTGAAGTTAGAAAAAGCGAAATGAGTAAGCCTGTTTCAAATTTTAAGATTTCTGTTCCTAGTTCTGTCTCAACAAATTCGGACAAGACATCCGAATCTAGTGAGATAAAAGAAGAGGTAGTGTTACTAAAACGTGGGGAGGAATATAAGCCAACTGAAAAGAACTCTCCCCTAAACCCGTTTGTCCAACCATATGTTAGGCAAACGAATAGTAATGCAACCTCAACATCTGAAACAACTGTTGAGACGAAAGTTGAACACAGGAGCTGTTTCAGATGCAATCAAATAGGACACCTGATTGCTGATTGTCCTCTTAATCAGAGATTCAGAGGTATGAGTCCTCCGAAAACTGAGAATAAAACTAACAGTAATTACTATAATGGTAAGAATGCTAACTCTCCAATATTCAGACATTGGACTAATCCAAGATTTCAAAGAAATCGATCTCAGTTTTTCCCAGTTAACAACCAAACAAACAGATTTAATTCAGTTAATCCACTAAGGTTTGGATGGCCTCATAGTCAATTCTCAAGAAGGTATCCTTATAGAACTTACAGAAATCATTCTCAATACGGGATGCCGTTTAACAGATTTAATCGACCCAAGACCAGTAGGTCTTGGGTCCCCAGATTTTAATCCTTTGCTTTAATCGTGCAGGAACAGTTGAACAGGACTGCAAACAATCTGTGGGTTGTGGACAGTGGCTGTTCCCGGCACATGACTGGTAACAAGAATTTGTTAAACGAACGGAAACCTGTTCAAGGAGGTAGAGTAAGTTTTGCTGGAGAGAGTGGTGGTAGAATCACCGGTATTGGAACTTTGACAAATGGTAAAATAAAGTTAGAGAAGGTGAATTTTGTTGAGGAGTTGAAGCATAATTTGTTGAGCGTGTCTCAAATTTGTGACAAAGAGTACACAGTGCACTTTACTAAAAATGAAGCAATTGTTCTGTATCCTGGTTTCAAGATACCAGAGGCATGGGTGGTGATGAAAGCTCCAAGAGAAAAGAACACATACGTCATGGATATGAGGTCAACTGAGATGACAACAGAAGAGTCATGTTTTCTGTCAAAGGCAACTGAATCCGAGTCCGAGTTATGGCATCAAAGAATGGGACATATACATCTCCGCAAAATGAATTATATTGTCAAGAATGGGCTAGTGCATGGTGTTCCCTTGAAGAATTTCAACTTTGAAGATCAATGCTTATCATGCAAGAAGGGAAAACAGCACAGGAAACCTCATCACTCCAAGATGGTTAACTCAATTGTCAATACACTAGACCTACATCACATGGATCTCTTCGGGCCCGTGAATGTAAAGAGTCTAGGTGGAACGACATTGTAAGTCCCCCCGGGGCGTCGCCGATCGATACAAGATCCGCACGATGTCTAGGAGTGCGGAATCCTCCTAGACTCGTTTATTGGTGTAGAAGACGAAGAACACAGTTACACATACATAAACACACGAACAAACACAAGAACGGGATAAACGAATCTGCAGATCCTTTCATATAATAATCATAACTCGTTACATACCAAACACGAAAACAAAGACACGGCCGACCCGAGGTGAGCTCTACCTCGGGTCGTCCCACACGACTCTCCCTCTCTGTTTCTCTCTAGACAATTGAACTACACAAAACACACTCGAACTTTTCTGGATTCCCAACTCTAAACAAGACACACCTATATATAGATACACAACTTCGCGGGCTTGGGCTTGGGCCTGTAGGCGAAGTTGTTATAACTTCGCCTAAGGCGAAGTTGTTCTAACTTCGCCTATGGCAGAAGTTGTTACAACTTCGCCTATGGCGAAGTTGTTATAACTTCCCCTATGGCGAAGTTGTTCTAACTTCGTACTTCGTTTCCGCTGAACAGAATTGCATAGCGACGGTCACAAAATGCACCAACAGACATACTTCTTGGTAATAACCGATGATTACTCTCGATACTCGTGGGTATACTTTCTGAAGACAAAAGATGAGACGGTTCAGTTGGTAATTAACTTTATTACTAAGGTTGAGAATATTGTGGGGAGAAAGGTTAAGTACATCAGGAGTGATAATGGGACAGAGTTCTAACTTCGTACTAACCGAATTGCATAGCGACGGTCACAAAATGCACCAACAGACATACTTTTTGGTAATAACCGATGATTACTCTCGATACTCGTGGGTATACTTTCTGAAGACAAAAGATGAGACGGTTCAGTTGGTAATTAACTTTATTACTAAGGTTGAGAATATTGTGGGGAGAAAGGTTAAGTACATCAGGAGTGATAATGGGACAGAGTTCAAAAACTACCAGATGGAGCTGTTCTGCTTACAGAAAAGGATAGACCACCAGTACAGCGCCCCGTATACTCCGCAACAAAATGGGGTGGCTGAGAGAAAGAACAGGACGCTAATTGAAGGAGCCAGAACCATGCTGGCTTATGCTAAACTTCCCGTGGTGTTCTGGGCTGAAGCAGTTGCCACAGTCTGTTATATCCTTAATCGTGTTTTAACTGTTAAAAGGCTAAATAAAACTTGTTATGAACTTATGCATGGTCGAAAGCCAAACTTGAATGGTCTCGAACCATTCGGGTCCCCATGTACGATTTTAAAGACAAACTCTAAATTTGGTGAGAAAGCTGACGAATGTATTTTAGTCGGATATGTTGTTGGGACACCCAACAGAAGAGTCTTTAACTTATCGAACAGCAAGGTTGAAGTGGTACGTAACACCAACATCACGAGTTACAAACCACCAATGCCCAGCACGGGACCCACTGAAGCTTTTGACCATGATAAACTGTTCAAATCCTTTAATATGCCTTTCTTGGATTTTGCAGAAGTTGATGAGAAAATTGCTTCACAGATTCTGTATGATGAGGAAGAAAACATTGTGCAACGTCCGCGATACGATGAGTGTTATCCCTCCTCGTCAAGAACCGCTGATATTCCTGCTGCCTCTCCTGAGGAAGAATTCTACAATCCTTTTCTCTCTCTACATCAATCACCCATTGATGAACTCTCTTCGAACTTGGAAAACAATCTGGAAGTCAGTACGGTTCTGACTACAGGAGTTCACAAAAATCATCCTTTGGAGAATGTGATAGGTGATCTGTCTGACGGTGTACAAACAAGACGAAGCTTGAATGAGCACACTTGTGTTTTCGCAAGCATTAAAGAAATGGGTATCTTAAATGAATGCTTGTATACCTGCTTCGTCAGCCAGATTGAACCAAAGAATTATCAAATGGCTCTCAAGGATAGCTCGTGGGTCGAAGCCATGCAAGAAGAGTTAGCTCAGTTCGAGAAGATGGAAGTCTGGAAGTTGGTAGCAAAACCGAAGAATGTACATGCTATTGGCACAAAGTGGGTCTTTAAGTGTAAGAGAGATGAGAAAGGAATAATCATAAGAAACAAGGCGAGGCTGGTAGTTAAAGGGTTTAATCAGCAGGAAGGAATCGACTACAATGAAGTGTTTGCTCCTGTGGCAAGATTGGAAGCGATTCGACTATTTTTGGCATTTGCTGCACACAATGAGATGAAGGTATTCCAATTAGACGTGAAAAGTGCTTTTCTTAATGGTAAAGTCGATAAGGTAGTATACGTTGAACAGCCTCCGGGTTTTCCTGACCCTGACTTTCCTGATCATGTGTACAAGCTGAGTAAAGCGCTATATGGACTACATCAGGCCCCTCGTGCCTGGTACGCCACCTTATCTGATTACTTACTTGAGAATGGGTTCGAAAGAGGAAAGATCGACAGCACGCTGTTTGTCAAGAGAAAAGGGCAAGATTTTCTACTAGTTCAAGTCTACGTGGACGACATCATATTTGCTGCATCAAAAGTCGTCATGTGTCAGGAGTTTGAAGAAGTCATGAAAAAGAGGTTTGAAATGAGTGCAATGGGTGAATTAACTTTCTTTTTAGGATTGCAGGTTGATCAGAAGAAAGATGGGATGTTCATCCATCAAACTAAATATGTCCAAGACGTTCTCAAGCGATTCAAGATGAAGGATAGCACTCCATTTGATACTCCAGTTTGCGTCAATCACAAACTGGGTGCTGATTCGGACAGTGATGAAGACGTGGACCCCACCCAATATCGAGCAATCATAGGTTCTTTAATGTATTTAACTGCATCTAGACCTGATATTATGTTTGCAGTTTGTCTCTGTGCTCGATTTCAGGCAAGCCCAAAGGAATCTCACATGAAGTGAGTGAAGAGAATACTGCGGTATCTCAAAGGCAAGCCTAAGCTGGGTCTGTGGTACATGAAAGGGGGAGACTTGGATTTGATCGCTTACACAGATTCTGACTATGGGGGTTGCAATCAGAACAGGAAGTCGACAACCGGTGGATGTCAGTTTCTGGGAGGAAGATTGGTGTCATGGCAGTGCAAGAAGCAGACCTCGTACATGGCAACATCAAACTGCTGCTCCCAGGTTCTTTAGATACAACAGCAATTGCGCGATTACGGTCTGAATTTCACTCAAACTCCTATTTGTATTGATAACACTGCTACAATCTCAGTAACTAACAATCCCGTAAAACATAGCAAAACTAAACACATTGACATTCGTCATCATTTTATACGGGATTGTGCTGAGAAGAAACTGATAGTGCTCGAAAAGGTTGATTCGTTAGATAATTTCGCTAATCTTTTTACTAAAGCGTTTGACCGAACTCGTTTTCAAAATCTTGTTGAGCTAAATGGGATGATCAATCCCGAGTAACCGTGCTTTTCGTTTATTAAAAAAAAACATCACTATCGCTTAGAATTATATCGTTTGCTTCAGTTTGAAGGACATATCTTTGGATGTGTTTGGTCCTCACTTCTACAAGTAGATTATGAGGATAGCCATTAACCAGATGACTGAAAGTGACCGGGGCTGTTTATGATGTGTTTTTATTCTGTCGCTGAAAAATAGTCGTTCTTACTTAGTTAGAAAGACACATATTCGTATGTGGTCGGTCCAGCTGATCCATTGGATCTTCAGGATAGCCGTTTACCTGAAGACTTTGACTTGATCGGGGCGATAGAATTTAAGTCTACAACTTTGAGGGAGATGATATAATTTTTCAAGTCTACAACTTCGTAAGAAGTTTCTATACAATGTTTCTAAGAAAATTGATCCAACCTTGGAAAGTGATACACAAACTATTTCTGTGTGCTTAACTAGTGAAGTTATTAGGCCTAAAAGACTCTAGAACAGTCATTGTATGTTATGGTAGCTTTTTATGGTGCGTAAAAGTTAAAGTGATACTAACTAAATCTTCTCGATTTAAAGGGAAGACTCATTAAGAGTTGTGTATGTCTCCATATACATCTTTCCGAATGATAGGCAGAAAAGCGATTACCCAGTCATACACGAGCCCGTGAGTGTTCTGATTCCCAAGAAGATAGTGTGTCAAGTACCTTCAGTGATCTAGATTCGGGACTTGCAGTAGTCTACTGTGTGAAGCTATGTAAATCTTTATTATTTAAAAAAAATTATGATGTTAAGCCTTCTGAAGCCTATTACGTTATACTTATCAATCAAGAGGCAAGAAAGAGAACGGGAAAAAGACTCTAAAGATCAAGATGTACTTATTGTTTAATCAGACACTACGGGTCGAGGTCAACTCGGGGTGACTCGGGGAAAGTCAAATAAGCTTTGAGAATAGATGGGAGGCATCACAATCTCTGATGTGTTGTCCGTTTAAATTTTGAGCTTAATTGAACCTAATCAGTATCACAGAAGCGATGAAAACCATACTAAGTCGTCTACCTGCTTACAACCCTGGTTCTTTAAGTCATAATACCGCTGAACATGGATCTATGTCACAGTCACTTAACTAGTATGATTCCTGTTCGGATCTTTTCTAAAACATGCTAGTCCCTGTCAAGACTGAAATTTGATCCCGTGTACTTTATTTCTAAAATTGTCATTGCGTATGTCGTTTTATGGTTTAAAACTTGGTTACTTGGTTCTTTGATCGTAACGTTAAATCTTTAACGGAAGTTTTTAAAAGACTGTTGCACTTTGTTCAAATTTATAAGGGTCTGTTTTGTAAGTTTAATACCGAGCGAAGTTGTGAAAGGGCGAACTTGTTACAGGGCGAAGTTAAGGGTAAGCGAAGTTAACCCTAACTTCGCCTGTGTAATGTTCAGCCCTATATAAGGGTCAACTCAGTCAAACCCTTTCATATTCTCAAAACAGGCGAACTTATACTCTAAATCAACCTCGGTGAAGTTAACTCTCGAATCATACCTTGTTATTATTCTCAAATTCAATCCGTGTTAAAGGTGTGTAGAGTCGTGATAACGTATAATTCGTGTCGATCATGTTAATCAGATGCCGTTTTGGTCCGGTTTGAGACCACGTTCATGCGAACCTTAACACACCCGCTTTTCAAACTTGTTTTAACGTGGTCATAACCAACTTGATTGTCTAGATCTCCATAAAAACATGTTTTTTAGAGTCCACAATCATCAAATTCTCCAAAAGACATCTCGTCTGGCCTTCTAAAACTTTGCCGTTTCAGATCAGGCGAAGTTATAGTTTAGGCGAAGTTGTTCTCAACTTCGCCTTAGGCTTAACTTCGCCTGCTACTTCAATCTTTAACAACTCAGGGGCGAAGTTGTTCAAGGGGCGAAGTTATGGTTAGGCGAAGTTATCCTTAACTTCGCCTTAGACTTAACTTCGCCTTGTGCTTTTCATATTTTTTTAAAGTTAATCTGTTGTCAGGCGAAGTTATTGTATAGGCGAATTTGTGCTCAACTTCGCCCTATGTCTAACTTCGCCTGCACACTAAATTTTCTCGTAACTTCGCTCATGGTAATAGGCGAAGTTATGATCTGCTTTGACGATTCTCTAACTTAGACCGTTTGTGGTGCAGATATGGCAGATCTAGCAGGAGCCGGTGGTGCTGGTGGTGGCGAAGGTGGTGATAACAACCGCCAATTCTTTCTGAGGCACAATATGTACATAACACTGGACCCGGATGCTAGCGGTGTTGATGATTATTGCGAGATCATCAATTTTCTTATTCGCTCGCGTATCTTTCATGCAATTACTACAATTCTGCCCATTTCTCTGCCGAACATAGAAGACTTCTGGCAGACGGTTGAATACGATTGTAGAGTCGAGCCCCCAGTCATGAGCGCCACAGTCAACAATCAAGAGGTGCAGTTCTCATCGGAACAGATAAGGGTCGCCTTGCAGATAGGGAATGAAACGAGGGATGATCCTACAGACTTTGTTGCTCCATTCAGAGATGGTGCATTTTTAAGAATGGGCTATTCTGGTCCATTGGGTGACACTCAGAGATGTAAAGGATTCTTGTTGGATCAATGGCGTTTTCTCATGCACGTGATGATCGTATGCATGTCGGGTCGTAAGGCTGGAACGGACGGTATGGGTGCCACGATGCAATCGGCAATGACAACACTGACTTACCACAAGCCTTACAGCTTCAGTCAGATGGTGTTTTATGAGATAGACCGTCAGAGACGAGCGGTGGCTCGTGAAAGATTCTTGATGTATCCAAGGTTTTTACAAATGATCTTGAATCATGTAGCTCCTACGCTACCTCAGCGCCGTCCGATTCGTTATGTAGAGAGTGTCAGCAAAAGGATTTTCGCACAATGCAGATCATCGAGTGCTCGAAGTAAACCAGAGCTTCGTCCATGACATACTCCGTTATTTGGGTATTTGATAAACCCGGCGTATGTTGCTCCTCGTGGAGACGAGTTTCGGGATCCGGCACCGCAACAGGCTGTTGTCTCTCAACCACCACCTGTGGTACAGCAAGCGTTGCCTGCTGCTCCTGTTGTGGCGCCGGAGGATCAAGTAGACCTTGAAGCTGCTTTTGGTGGCCAAGGATTTTTCGATATGGAACGAGTTGATCCTGAGGCAGAGGTTCAGGTCTCAGTAGAAGAGGTTTCTAGTGTTGACGTGCCGTTGATAGCTACGTCGGTAGCTGATTCTGAAAGAACCGACTCTGACTCCTCAGCTGATGATGTTGCTGAAGCAAGACATATACTGGTCGCTCAAGAAAGGATTCATGGAAAAAGAAAGAAAGATACAGTTGACAGTGAATCTGATTTTGAGGAGGAGTTAGATCGGTTGGTTCGTCGATCGAAAAGGGCAAGAACGGGTGAAGGATCGGGAGCTGGTGAAAGCTCGAGGGTGGTTCGTTTCTCTCCACCCGCTTTATCTGGTATGACTATGGTCCCTGCATCCATGACTGTGACAGGACCAATCACCTCGGACGTTCCTGTTATATCTACATCATCCTCCTTTGGCATTCCACCCACTACTTTCCAGTTTTTGGCTCCATAAATTGTTTCCTTGCCACCTCCTACACTTACTCCATCGGAGGTTGTTGCAAGATTCGTTGAGTCGACACTAGTTGCCACTGCAGGATTATCTGTTACAATACCACATGCGGTTACTTTTCAGCCTGTTTCTGATGTTCCAGCTACTTTGGGGATCCCTTCACCGTATGCTCAAGACACCTCTCATATGAGTTTTGATTTTGATGCAACCTTATCTGACTCAGACAGGATAGCAGCTCTTGAAAGGGTGGTGGCAGAACAGTCGAGAATAAACTTGATCCAGACTCACGCTATCCAGCGCCTTGTTGCAGAAAATCAGATTCAGTCGTCCCTCCTGATTGAGCACGGTAAACTTTTTGATGCTTTAAAACAGTTCTTAGCATCTCAGGGGGAGACAAGCTGCAAGGGCGATGAGTTGAGGACGAATAAGAGGAATGATCGAGACGATGATCCCAATGCATCGAAAGGTGCAGGTGGTGAGTTGCCAAGAACTGAACAAGCTCTTGGGACTTCCACATCTCAGGGGGAGTCAACTGGTGCAACTGGTGAATCAGGGGGTGATAATGTGGTGGTAGTGGATGATGTGGAAAGTTTGGATAATGATATTGTAGGTGACGACGATGTGTTACCGGTTGAAGAGATTGAGAAGATAGGAGCTGACATTGTAATTGATAGTGAGATTGAAGAGGGAGAGATTGTGGAGGAAAACGTTGAGCATGAAATTCCAGAAGTTGATAAGTCAGATATGGGTCAAGATATGGGAAGTGATGAGACTGAATGGGAAGAGCAGCCGAGATGGAAAGAAGGCTACGCTCAATGGTTCGTAAAGACAAAGAAACCGTCGGTTCCCACTATGTTCAAGAAGAGTTACAACATCAAAGGGTATGCTGAATCGAAAAAGGGGATTATTTGCTGGTTGTATCATGAGCAGTTGAGGCTGTTTGTGATCAAACGTTTTGACGGAGTTCAGTATTTCAAAAGGTTGTTGAGATCATTGAATACCTTTCTGGAGTGTGAGGTGAAGGATTTAGCCAAGTTGGGGTTGATAAACAGAAGTGATGATAATATGGCTAGGATTGTTGGGAAGATCGTTTGGAAAGAAAGTATAAAAGATAAAAGGTTCGAGTTGTTAAAACCGCAGAAAGGAAAGCTCGTTGAAGATAAAGACAGAGGTATGTGAGCTGATGGCAAGCCTTGGATGGTAATGAAGTATAAGCCGATCCAGTATTTAAAAGAAGTGCCGATGAAACAAATGCCCAAGGATGTCTTAAAGAATCTGAAATGGTGGTATGTCGATAGTGAAACAGCTGAAGCGGTGATGGAGGATGAAGATGAACAAGAGTTGCTGAGAGTGTATGATCCTATGCACTTGGTGAATTTGTCTCAAGCTGACTTGCAGGTGCTGAACGAGAAAAAGATATTCTATATTCCGGCATGGAAAGAAGAAGCCAAGAAATATCAGAGAGTAGTTTCCGTTTGTATCAGAGAAGGAGTTCATGCTTGAAGACGGGTGACTCGAGTTTTGGGATTACAAGACACGTGATTGAAGTTAGAGATATGAAGCTACTGCCGAGGGGGAGTCTGTTGGTACATGATGTCAGTAGTTCAGTATCTAGTGTCTGTAATCGTGTTAGTTTGTTTTGTTTTGATTTGTATAGGTTGTCTCACAAGTTCGCCTAATATAAGCGAACTTGTGGACAAGCGAAGTTATTGACAACTTCGCCTAGTCTGTTAGGGAAGTTGTCGATAACTATATATGTTTGGTTTACGGGTTATTTTGTAAGAGTTGGTCAGTACGTGTAATTGTGATTTGCATATCACGTGTTAAAGGAGTTGCAATACAACGTGTCTTTTGAGTATTGTAACGTGTATTTGTGCTTGGGTTTAACGTATATCGCATCCTACGCTCGTATCGTCTTACGTAGAGATTCCGCACCTACGTAGTACGAGATACTTCCGTGTAGATCCGGCTGGGAACCTACAAAGACAGTTGTAGGCTTGTCACAGGAGTCATCAGAATCAGATCCAGAATCATTATCAGAAGACACCTCACTTCCACTAGCATCATGAAAATCTTGAGTCTGCCCAAACAAAGCCAAATTAGCTTGAGTATCATTACACAGTAGTCGTTGTGACCAATCATCTCCATTAGCTAACATTGCTTGTGACCCAGAACTTGATGGTTTCTTCTCAGCATCATTACCTCGTGGAGTTGAAGACTTTTGATTTTGACCACGAGGACCAGTATACTCTTTTTTCGGTTTGTCACATTCTTTTGCAAAATGTCCGAATTCATGACAATTGTAACATTTCACCTTTAACTTGTCAAATCCCAATTTCTTGTTCAGGGCAGGAATATCTTTTCCGGTTCTTTGCATAAATCTTTTCACCTTATGAACAATCATTGCCATGTTCCAGTTTAAATCCATGATTTCTAAGTCATCTGGATCAATCTGATCATAGTCTTCATCAGTCAAATCACTAGTGGCAACTACTCACCAAATTTTCATAAGAAGTCATGAAAGCTGTTAAAGAGGCAAAATTTTGTTCAGCTTCTTTCATGTTGACATTTGATGGTGTTGAGTATTGATTTGTAGTGGATGAACTTCCTGAACCAGCAGAAACATTTGGTGATCTAGAGTTACCGGCAGTATAAAAACAAGCTCTAGGATCACTATAGATGGTCGTTTCATTTTCTCTTGCATTCTGGGTAAGAAATGCAGTAATCGGTGAAATGGTTGAACTTAGAGGCATGCTACCACCACAGAAAGCAGGATCTTGACTTTCCTTGGAAGATTTTTGACACTTGAGATCATACTCACGCGCTTCAATCTTTTGTAAAAACTCACTTGCAGTCAAGTCTTCATTGAAATAACTGTTTTCTTTTAATACCATTAGTAAAGTAGAGTACGAACTTGGTAATGCGCTCTTAATAGTATCAATTTTATCAACTTCAGAAACCTCCAATTTCATTTTATCCATCTCTGCAATCAAGTGATTAAATATTGTAGTCATTTCTTCAACCGTCTCACCCTTGAGTAAGTTAAAGTTTCTGAATTGAAACTTAAGCATAGCCTTTTTGCTTTCAGCCGTGTTTCCCATACTTCTCATTCGAATATGTTGAAACAAAGAGGCACAGATTTTTATACTCCCCACTTGGTGAAAGATATTTTCAGGTAAAGCCATGGTTAGAGTAGAATAGGCTTTTGTCTCTATATCTAATGCTTTCTTCTCTTCCTGTGAGTATTGAGATATAGCTTTAGGTTTGAAACCGATAGTCTCATCCCCAATCATAGGAACGGTATAAACTTCATCTAAACAATATGAGCAGTCAGGATGAACTGATCCTAGATGAGCACGAAACCGAGGCTCCCACTTTGTAAAATCACTGAACTTCATCAAACGTGGACATTTCGAATGTGAACCTATCTCGGTATCAAGTTGCAACTTTGTTGCATTAACATATTCTGTGAGGCTAGTGCATACATACCGGCCATTTTTTTTGACAAATTTCAAAAATTCAAGGATAACTTGTGAATAATAAGGTTAACGAATGGAGGACAATGAATGTAACGAACTGTAAACAGTTGTAGCGAACTGTGAACAGTTAATTAACGAATCAAATATTAACGAAGTTAGGATTGATCAGGAAGCGAATCAGAATTGAAGTTTAACGAATTAAGCAACGAATCAGATGGTCAACGAATGAGTCCAACTAACGAATTGACGAAATGAATCACTAAGAACAAGCTTAGCGAAGTAGAAAGTTTTCTGAAACGAATCACTAATATAGACTTAGCGAAATAAGATGACGAACCAGCTACAGTTGATAACGAATCACAATATAGCGAATCAGGTTGTTACAACCGTTTGTAACAAACTCTGACACCTATTGCCACGTGGCAAAGGTTGATATAACACAAATTCCAAGATGACCACGTGTCACACGAATTTGTGAACACGAATCAGATAGATTAACGAACTGATTATACGAATCAACTATAGTTCATAGTGAATGAATAACGAATCAACTAGAACTCATAGCGAATGGGTGAAATGTATTAATGAATCAATGAGAATTTGATAACGAATCGACCTCGTATTCAAATCTTCAAATCTTCAACGAAGATTTCTAGAAATCTGGAAATGAAGAACACACAACCCAGAAACTCAAATCCGTAATACACACTCAATGCTTAATCAAATCTCACAAATCAAGTACCAAAACACTCGTCATCACAAAACCAAACCAAATATACTATACTCGTGACTGATTAACCCAGATTACCAGTCCAATTAAACCAAGACCAAAACTTTGTTTCGGACACAAACTAGAACCAATACCAATTCAATCCAAAACCAAAACAAACTCCAATTCCGATTATCCGAACCTTACCTATACCTTAACCACCTCAAATCCAGTCCAAACCTTCCGTAATTCAATCAATTATCCTTAAATTGATCCAAATTTAATCAAAACAGAACAATAGAAATACGTAATACTAATTATCAGTCTAATAATCCAAATAAACAACCAAATCAAGCGTAATTGAGCCCCGAAAGCTTTGATACCACTTGTTGGAACTTAGAGATCAATCCTTTAACTGTAAACAGATCACAGATCTGGATGAATACGATTAATCCTATATCTCAGATCTAGCTCATTATCACGTTTGATTGTATGTTATATGTATGTATGTATTATCTATATTAGTATGTATATGTGTGAATAATATTAAGATGAAGATCGAGAGCGATTTGGACAGAGGTTCGATAATTATCTCTCAAAACTTAAATTAAACGTGAACAGTGTTCACCTATATATAGAAGATGGGCTTAGTTCATTAACATCCCTAACGAACTACAGCCCACTTCGTTACATACATTAAACCAAATAAACGTTAACGAATCACCCCCTGATTCGGTAAACATCCTTAACGAACCAGGAGGGATAAATACTTAAGTCTTAGTTCGCTAAACATCCTTAGCGAACTAGACAGTACATTAACGAACTAACAATATAAGTTAATTGTTTATTACATAAAACAAAACGACAAATACATTAACGATAAATACAAAGACTTTAGACGCAAAACCGTGCACTAACAATTATTATATAAATCTCGTTCCTTTTACACCCGACATACAAAATTGTGTTTTCGTTGTCACCTTTCAAAACCGATCAAGAAACGGTTACACCCGAGCCACAAAAAACAAACCAAACAAAAGAAAATAAATAAAAGAAAAGACAACAAAAAGACAAAAACATAATAAAATAACAAAAAAAGACAGCAAAATGACAAAAAAAAACACAAGTTTCCAAAACACCCAACCAATATGCGACGGATCGGCCGATCCGCGGCTTAGTGGGTGGGTGTTTTGGAAACACCCCATGGTATATTAAAAAACCCCTTTATGTTCGTGTTGAATTGTGAAATCATTAAATAATTGTGATCCATAGGAAAGAAAGTACGATAGGTGTTCAGATGATCCTTTTAAATTATTTATGTTTAAATATTTTTAAATTATGTTTAGAATATTTAAAATTAAATTATGTGATATTCAATTTCGAATGTTTTCTAACTTTCTAATATTTAGAATTAGAGTTAGAATAGAATTAGAATTAGAATTAGAATTAGAATTATATTATGTTTTAAATAATTGTAAATTTTTATAGTTAAGTAATTAAATAATTATGTAACGACTACTCATTTTTGTCCACATGTGTATTTTAACATTTACCTATAAATAAATACAATAATAAATATTGTTAAGGATATACTAATAATTAGGTTATAAATCCGTGTACTACACGGGTATGGTACCAATCATTTTGAAATTAAGAATAATTTATAATAAACAAATACAAATTACATTATGTTTCATTTATGATTAAATACTAAAGAATTACATTAATCAAATTATTTCGTATTAGCTTATATCTCGTGTGACACACGGTTTAAAAAAAATATTTTTAAACATATTAATAAATATTTTTTATGAATTTTTAAAAATCAAATCATATAATCAAGTAAGTGAAATTAAAATGTTTGTACACGTGTCGTTTCAATTTTTCATTTTATATATTTTGATCACTAGATTCCATTTACTACGGTGTTCACCAAATAAAAGTCTACGTCTCCTTTTTTACAAATGTTCATATAATATGTGTGTTTATAAGTTTTGTCATAAATATTTCTTCAGAAGTTTTATTAGAAAACCCATATACCGTTGAAATTTTGAATTCATATGTAGCATTAAAGACACTAAATATAAAACATACATAATCTTTCAGGTGAGAATAAACTTTGAAAAAAATTTCGATTGAATAATAGTACTAACAGTCATGTTATGTTTTCTATAAAACACGATATTTTAACTTTGTAAGTTTATATTTGATACCAAATTACTAAAAAAAACTATAAAGTTTGTCACATTAAGTGGATCACGGTTTTATAACTAATTAATAGAAACAAAAATAAGATCCACAAAATGAAAAACAATCACAACACCTTGTTTTCAAAATTGTAGACAAAAAAACACCTTAATTTAAAATTATATTGACAACATTAAGCATGTTACCATACACTCACAACAAACATTAACTACATTTGCTTGGGTAAACTTGCGGAAGTAATTCGCCCATGCACGATGCGGCACGTCAATACTCGAAAACATTAACACTAATGTGATGCCCACGTAGCTCCAAATGTCCAAATATCGCCATCATTTGTCGAACATGTTTAAAGTACCGGCACAAGACGACATCGTTGATATATGTTTGTAGTGCGGCACAGTTGCCCTGTATTTAAATAAAAACTATAGTCACAAAGAGTATATTAAAAAATAATGATAGCTACTAAATTTCATTATAATCTTACTCTTGTAAAAGTTGGTTGTAGCAGGGATAACAAAGAAACACCAACAAAAAGTTTATCATGTCAAACTTTGGTAATATTATATTCAGCTTTTGACATCACATAGTTAGAGGAAGCATGGAGGAGTATCTTTAGTTTGTCAATATTTTACAATAAATGTTGGTTAAACACTTAAAAGGTAAATAGTGCATAAAATTATGGACACCCTAAAACAAGATCCTTGTGTTTATTTAGGGGGTCAATGAATACAATAAAGAGTAAACGTTGCATACAATTAGGATAAAAAACTCAAATACGTTAAATGAAATTTCGATTTTGGTTGGGTCCGAAAATTGAACCAAACAAAGCTACTCGTGCACAATATAATCGATAAAGGATGAAAATATAATTTACCTGAAGTTAAGTCATATTAACTCAAAAAAGAAAACATAAAAGAAATTCAAAAAAATACAATGGAATTGTTTTAACTTTTAAGCCAACTCAATTTTGAACAGAACCCCGTTTTAACCCAAACCAAGTTGAGTCTGTTATAAAGCAACCCATTTAAACTCGAACCAAGCTGAACTTTTTAACACCTGTTTTCGATCATAACCCGAACATGTTTAACCAGCCACCCTGGACCGCCTACCATGCTTACTTTTAGAACCCTATCATAAGCGTAATTTCAAATTTTTTCATGCATAAAAAACCAATATGCATAAATAAATCCCAAAAGTAAGCTCACAAAGGTCAATTATTAGACGATCATAAAAGTCAAACCTGCAAATCCAGCAACCCATTGAGTCATATCAGATGAAGTTTCAAGTTTCATCCACTGAAGCCTACATCTCCTGCACATTTAACACATAAAGTGTGGCATTCGTCAAATTTGAGTCTCGTTTTATATTCATTTTGTAATCTGTAATATGTCGATCTTTTTTTTCGCGTTTTATTTAATAAATTATCTTTCGTAGTTGTGGTTAAGCTTGTAAACCCGAACCTGCGTTCTATCAAATTATTGATAATATAACCCTAGCGTGTGCAAGGTTTGTCAAAATACCGTTAGTTTTAATTTATAAGTTTGGTTAAACTAACTTTAGGGACTAAAGTAGATTTTCCTTAAAGCAACACAAGGTTTAAATTATTTATAACTAAATATCAAACTTGAGGGGCCAAAGGGGTAACATTTATGCCCATCTATATATAAAAACAAACCCTAAACCTAAATCAAAACCAACTTTCAGCCGCCACCCATGTGACTGCAAGAAAACGGCTCGCCGGAAAAGGCATCAATGGCCGGCCGCCGGAAAAATAGCTTTCGGCCATCGTCCGCAGTCTTCCTTCCTTCAACATATCACCATTAAACACCAAATCCAAGTGCAACCTGTGAGACGTCATCTTCATAACCACATGTGACCGGAAAACCGTCCACCAGAAAAGCGATCTCCGGCCACTCTTGCCGGAAACGCGATCTCCCCCACCATTCATGGCCACTTCAGATCCAACACCACCAGGTAACTAGATGTTACGCCACCGCCGCCGCCGTGGCCTCACAGTCCATCTCTGTTCTTTCTCCGTTCTCTCTCACTATCTCTCTCTCGCGGACTCTCTCTCTATCTCTTTTACTCTCTCTCTCTCTCTCTCTCTCAGGGTAAGTCTCCCTCTCTCTCTCTTTCTCTCTCTCTGTTTTCGTTTTCCGACGGCCTGAATCAACTCAGGCAACCCATGTTCATTATCTAAATTATATTATTATTATTATTATTATTATTATTATTATTATTAACAAGATAATTATTATTATCATTATTATTACTAACAAGATTATTATTAATATTATTAACAAGATAATTATAATTATTATCATTATTATTATTAACAAGATAATTATTATTATTATCATTATTATTACTAACAAGATTATTATTAATATTATTAACAAGATAATTATAATTATTATCATTATTATTATTAACAAGATTATTAGTTATTATTGTTATTATTATCTTTTAACAAAACAATTATTATTATCATTATTTTCATAATAATAGATTATTAATATGATTATTATTATCTTTATTATTATGATTATTAAGGAATATTATTACAATCTAGTATTGTTAATATGAAACAGGATCAAATACATTTTATCCATAACATGAAAACGGTGAGAACAAATTTGTTGTTATGATTAGGTTTATTTTTATAGGTGTTTGCTGCTATTTTTTGTTCGTATTTGCTAATTTTCGAATATGAGACGTTATAAGTATTTGCTTATTTATATTTTGTTGTTATTATTAGATGTTTTCTTTTGCTGTTATATGTATTTGCTGGTATATGCTGTTATTATTTTGTTCTTGATTTTGATTCTTTTGTTGTAGTTTTTATGTTCTTTTCTTTGTTATTATAAGTCATTGTTTATGTAGATTGATATTGTAGTTGGTATTGTTTCTTACGTTCGCATTTTTAAATAAATTGGCATTATTTCCTACGTACTCATGTTAAGATCAAAATGTACATGAACCTTCCCCTTATTAATATTATCTACTTGTTTTGTTAAACCGAAACCCATGTCGGGCCTAGTTACCATTTAACGTCGTCGTCACTCGAGTTATATCCTTTTTATCACTAATACTACTATTTTTAAAATGTCATAAGTATTAGTTATTATAAATATGACACATATAATAATAATAATAATAATAATAATAATAATAATAATAATAATAATAATAATAATAATTATTATTATTATTATTAAAACTTATAAATCTATTAATAACGTTTTCAACAATAAAGTAATAATTATTATATTTATTATTACTACTACTATAATTAGTTTTAACAACAAATTCTCGATGAGTAGTATATTATATTCATCATTATTTTATATATCTAGATATATATATATATATATATATAACATGTTCTAAAGTTATTATTATCATAACTATCCTTATTATTAATAATATTATTTTATTTTAAATTACCATTTAAGTACGAGTCCCTAATCATTAACAAACTAACTGGTAACCCGATTAACAACCGAACTTTCTCATTCAATGTTTCCAATATAGTTTCATTGTGGTTTCAAGTTCATTAATATATATTACAATATTTATTTTAGCTAAGGTGTTAATTGTTTCAAGTCGGGTCTGTTCGTTTACCGTTCGAGCTTCATTTATTTATCTATTTACTTCTCGGTTCATCAGTCGAGGTGAGTACTTTCATACCCCTTTTTCCATCTTTCGTTTTGGGGTGACATTTCATACCTATCAAACTAAATGCTTTATTTACTTGGATCTTAAACCCACAAACGTGATTGTATACTTTACTTAAATAATTGATCGATTTGGTGTTCTATGCTTACATGCTTATATGCTTATGTGTTTATCGCTTTTGGATGGTGTAACAATAAATCCTAGACCATTTGGCAACCCCTCATGGCAAGGTGTCGTTAACGTAACGCAATTAACGATAAATATTAAATCCTAGACTACTTGGCAACCCCTTGTAGCTAGGTGGTGCTAATGTGTTTAGCAATTTTCAATAAAATCCTAGACTATTTGGCATCCCCTTATATCTAGGTGTCGCTAACGTAAAACTATTAGTGATATCTATTTTATCCAAGTTGTTGCTTTTATTTATTGTTTTGTATACAAGTTTTGTGGCTTTTTATTAATATATACTTATATGCTCAAACTTATGAATTGCTCACCAACCTTTGTGTTGACAAACTTTATTTTATGAAATGTTACAGGTTTGACTTTTGTTGACTCGAGGACTTGACGAAAAACGTTACCAAGACTATTAGGGTATTAGTAAAACGAACAATATAAATGTTACTTGTATTTAGTTTGTTTGTGTGAGTGAGATGTGTTGCTTATTGATTTATGAAATAAATGAGTTGATTAAATATTGTCACTTTAAATAGTGTCTTGTGTATTTGTCCAATCACGTTGCACCCCGGCATGTTCCGCCTTTGGTCGGGGTGTGACAGATTGGTATAAGAGCCATAAGACTATAGGATAGGTGGTTAGACGTAACGACCTTGTATAGTCTTTACTTTAAGGTCCTTATACGAGTTGCCTATACGTGTTTACCCTACTTTATTGTTCAATGCACTTGTTTAGTTATATACTTATTTATTTTATCAAATCATAAATATACACATACACACACTTTCATAGTACTCCAAGGTATCCTTACCTTAAAACGCAAAAACATTAGTTTTTATTGTGTTTTATGGATCATGAGCTTAACTTGGATCCCGTTATTTCAAATCTCCTTAAAGATTGTCTCATATGAGATGACCACTTTATGTTGTCGAACGCGAGCGTTCTGGTCACCTTCCAAATGTTTGGTGTTAAAAAGATAAAAGCCTCGGTGGTACGTGGACTAGTGTTTTGACATCCCGTTGTATCTCGATTTATTGTCTTTTTCATTATCGTTATTCGAGTCAAAAACATGAAAAAGACGCGGTGGTACGTGCACATGTTTAAACTCCAACATGGTAATTTTGTAAAAAAGTTTTTAGTTGTAAGGCCCAGTTACCGGTGCCCTACATTTGGTGTTGGATTTACTCATAAACGCAGTTCTAAATATCAGAGTTAATTAAAACATCCGCGGAATATAAAAACTTTCATAAGACATTTCATAACAAACCATAACTTGTCTTAAAACAACATCTCGTCTTTCAAAATAAAAAAAAAAACATTAAACTTAAACGTCTTGAGTCTTCCGATGCCAGCCTCTTATTCAATGCCACGTGCCCACTCAAGCGAGCTGCCTCTTCCTACTCACCTGCGTGCATACTAGAAGTCAGCTACGCTGAGTGAGTTCTAGTTAATCACATGTTGGGTCCATATTTGTGGTTTGATCTTAGTTATGTGTTTATTGGGCTGGGCTACGGGTTAGCTATGTAAACCGAGAACTCCAAAGAGTTCTCAATGGGCTTGTGATTAATATGGGCCTAGGTGTTTGGTTTCCCTATATATAGTTTACATAATGTATAGGGTAGGGGTTGTTCACATTGAGAGATGTTGAACACTTTGAGAGCCACAATCTAGAGAGCAATACCGATTTGTGTAACCTCATGTACCAGACGGTTTAATAATATAATCGTGTGCATTTTGAGTATTCCATCGTGTTCATCATATTCATATTGCTCGTATTTATCGTTCTTGAATCATCACATTGTTAGGATTCCGCACTAACATCGTGTTTGGGTTGATATCATATTGTAGTGATCCAGATTCAGGACTTACAATTAGTATCAGAGCCTTGGACGAATCCAGGCTCGTTATTGTGATATCAACGGATTCAAGATATTAAGATTTGGTGGTGTTGGTGATTTTTCCGTCGAGTTCATAATCGGAGAAGAAGAAAACTGTGATTTGGTCAAAGATTCTTTTTACTTGGAAACAATTTGAATCCCATAAAATCAGGGATTTAGTTGTTACCAAAATAAGATCATAAAAACATGTTTTTTGGAAGTTCTCGGCTGGGATTCTTAATTTTCACAGAGAATTCGGTCATTAAACATAAACATCTACCTTTTGTTAAGAGATTTCGGCCTAAAGCCATTGTTTTCGGCCAAGTTAAATTGTTTTCGGCCAGAAAACTGGTGTTCTCGGCCAATAACAAGAGTTTTCAGCAAATATTAAGTGTTCTCTGCAAAGTTCAAGGGTTCTCGGCCAGAGTCAAGGAGTTCTCGGCCAGATTAAAGTGTTCTCGGTCAACTGAATTTTCGGCCAGCTGGGTTTTCGGTCAAATCACTAGTGTTCGGTCCAAGATAATAGTTTTCGGTCAAATAGAGATTTCGGTCAACCCTTGTTTTCGGTTCACCTTAGTTTTCGGTAAAAAAAATTCTTTTTTTTGGCGGGAAAAATTTTATTGAACGAAATTTTTCTAGATTAATCCTTATAAGTATAAATTCTTTTTTAAATTTTGACGAAAACAAATTTTTTCGGGTAATTTTCGGCCAAATTTTGGCGGGAAATTCGAAAAAAAAAATTCTTGAACGAAATTTTTCCTGGACGCCTCTTTTGAGTGGGACATCTGTTTTGAGAATTTTGGCGATCATATTTTTTTCGAGAAATTTTGGCGGGAAAATCAGTTTACTCTCTTTAATTACTCAACGGATTCTCCACAACTCATCTCAATGTTTGGAAGTACTCTTAATCAGTCTGCTCCCTCACAAGAAGTATATCAAAATCCATCTGAGCTAAGGTTTCAACAATGTTCTCTAAATTGTGGTGAGAAAATAGAAATGTATAAGCTTCATAATGACAGTCTAATTAGAGATATGGAAAGAATAAAATTAGAAAATTTTAAACTTAAGAAAAATGAAAAGGGGTTTCTAGACAAAATAGAAGCACATAACAAGGATATTAAAAGGCTTAAGTCTAATTTTAGTATAAAAAGTTGTCACCATCATGATGATAAACAAGAAATTGCTGTGTTAACTACTCAATTGGAAGCTTCCAAGTTAGAGATTTTAAATATAACTAGTAAGTTTGAAAGGGTTGAACTTGATTTTAAAAAATTTGAGGGTTCCAGTAAAGTAGTCAGTTCAATGATTGAAAATCAGTTATGGTGGAAAGAAAACAAAGGTGAGGGTATAGGTTATAATCAGGTACCCCCACCTTTCAATGACAACTATGTCCCTACTCCTGTCACCAAAGAACAGGAAGAAAAGATAAAGGACATGAAGTATGGTAAACAAGTTCAATCTGAAATTGTTGGATCTGGTTCCCTAGAGGAAATCAGGCATGTTTTTAAATGTGTGAACAATTTTGATGCTTCTACTTCATGTGTAGTTATAGTAAATGATGTTGCTTCTGATAGAGTAAATGATGTTGCTTCTGATAGTAAAGGGGTTCAGGCTAGTGAAAATGAATCCTTTTCTAACGTGTCATCAAACTCAGATGACAGAACTCAAAATTGTACTAATAATACTACACAGAGTTGTGGCAACAAAGAAAAGGCACGTAAGAAATCAGCACAACAAGGACAGTCTCGTCCTCATAGACCCTACGGATCTCCATGTGTTGATAAATCATCGGGTGCTACTTATATTAAGAGGCAAACATGTTACCACTGTGGCACGCCAGGACATATAGCCAGAAATTGTGTTCATCGTCTATATGTTCCCTATTACAAGCAAAATCAGAAGGATGTGCCAAGGGGCAAGAAGAATGGAAAAACCTTTCCTAAGAGGGAATTCCAACATGAGGCTAGTGCTTACGTGGACATTAGAAGAAGGATGTAAGCGTGTTTCGTCTGCGGGAACGATGGGCATTTGGCAAAGGAGTGTCACTACCGTGTTGTTAATAGACAAGCCCCTCAGGTGAAAGGTAACAAGTTTCAACCGAATCAAGTGGTTAAACAAAATGCTTATTTTAGAAAACCACGTGTATCTGTACAACGAGTCACAGATACTCAAGGATTCAAAGTTAATATGACATGTTTACACTTAAACGATTTAGAAACCGTTAAAAGAAAAATAAATTTTCAGAAATCAAAGAGTGTTGAGAGTTCTAAGAGTTCGAATTCGAATTGATCCACTCCAAAGTCTGTTCTTTCAAATCTCATTAAACCAAGACAGACATGGAAACTTAAAACTCAACAAACAGAATCTGTAATGACAAATGATTCTGTTAAAGATGGGAAAAATATGATTTGGCAAGAGGTCACATATGTTGATGCTCAAGGGAACCCCAAGACATTTATGACTTGGGTTCCTATGTCCAACTGATCCGGTTATGCGTGTAGGAACAACCATAAATTCATTGTTTATTAAATGGGTTGTTCCAGGCACATGACAGGGCAAATATCCATTGTTTTTAAATCTTTAAACCTTCAAATGGATTATTTGTTGACCTGGACGGGATCTTAGGGTTATAAAACGTTTTTAATCTGCTCTCTAAGTGTGTAGGAATAAATCAGGGAATACATTGCATATTAAAAGATTTGTTCCT
Organism: Bidens hawaiensis; assembly: GCF_021521415.1. Lineage (NCBI taxonomy): Eukaryota > Viridiplantae > Streptophyta > Magnoliopsida > Asterales > Asteraceae > Bidens > Bidens hawaiensis. The sequence continues at coordinate 164,267 of NW_027492817.1, read as the reverse complement.
GACATTCAACTCGCAAGGATGCAGAATCTCAAAACAAGCTTATTCTTAGGGGAGATTCTAACAAATGGAAAGATGATGTCTTGAAGATAAAAGGTAACCATATCACTTTGGTTTGAAAAATTGATCAGTCAAAAAGATTTTAAAATTTTAAATTTTACAAAAATATGTTCACATATAGTTTTTCAAGTGTAGTGTATTTTGTTTCCCAAAAATGAGAAAATGACTTGAACGTGCCTGAGAAATGATAGTACATCAGTTGGCTGACTATCACACTTCATTTTTTATTAAATACTTCTTTTCGACGATTGAGTCTTTTTGAGGTTAAATTTGTACATAAAAGTTTTTCCTTCGGTCAAAATTGTTGCACAAATTTAGGGGGAGAAATTTAAAAAAATTCAAAATGAGTGTGTGTGTGCGTTTAATAATACTAAAAAAATTCTATGTCTTTTAAACTCCACTCTCGCTTAAAATTATGTCGGTTGCTCAAGTTTGAAGAACATATTCTTGTATATGTTTGGTCTAGTGATCTACTTGTAGATTCACAGGATAGCCATTCATCTAAAGACCGAAAGCATCCGGGGCGATTGTGATGTGTTTTTGTGTTTTGAATTCTTTCACTTAAAATTATGTCAGTAATTCCAAGTTGAAGGGACACGTAGTTCATGTGTTTTCTGGTCCTGTTAACCACTAGTGGTCATACGGGATAGCCATTTACCTGAAAACTGAAGAGTGACCGGGGTGACTAAGTTCTTAACATGTCTGTCTTCTGTAAATTCTTTGGGAAGTGATATATTTATTCAGTTAACAGCTTTTTAGAAGCTTCAAAATATTTTCAAATGAAAATTGATCCAACCTTTGGAAAATGATAGGTAAATTGTTTCTGTGTGCCTAACGGGTGAAGTTATTAAGCTTAAAAGGCTCTAGAACAGTCATTGATGTGTATGGTACTTTCCACGATGCGTAAAAGTTATAGTGATATAAACTAAACTTATTGAACTTATTATGGAGAGTCATTTTGAAGACATGTGCATGTCTCCATATACGTCTCTCCGAATGATAGGCAGAAAAGCAATTACCCAGTCATACACGAGCCCGTTGGTATTTGGTCCCCAAATGAAGTATCTCATTGAGAATGACAAAGAACAAATGTGAACAAAATTACTTTAAATATATATAATCAACCAAAAGTTGATAAATGTTCACAAGCTTTTAAGAAAAACACAAACATGAGGGGTTAATAACAGAACTACAGGGATGGAGGCAATAATATAAGTCCTTTAACATCCCGAATGAAAGGCTTGTTAATTTAAACTATAAGTCCAACGTTCAACGTCAAATATGTTTGCAAATTTGAAAAGAAAAATCAAATAAATAAGTTATGTCATTAAAAGTTTTTAAAACCAAATCCAGTGGGTCAAAGTCAAATCGAGGTGATTTGGGGAAAGCCAAATACGCTTTGAGAAGAGATAGGATGCATCATAGGTCCATGAGTGATGTCCATCTAAGCTTTATGCCGAACTGAACCTTAATCATATCACTGATGCGATGAAAAATCATGCTAAGTTCATTATACCTGCTATCAACCTGTCTCTTTATGTCATAATAACGCTGAACATGAATCCTTGTGACAGCACCTTAAACAATATGATTCCATGTTCTGATATTTTCATAAAAGGCGGCGTTTTTATCGAAAAATGAAATTTGATCCAAATTTTTGCTAAATTATAAGGAGACCGGGTGATTAAATTGGTTTTATTTGTTGTTTTTGGTTTTATTTTATTTATTTTATTTTACTTCTTGATTACTCTTGTCGAAACAAATGTGTTAAAAATGTGTTATATTTGGTTTAGCTGGTATGATCTCATCTCAGGTCTTTTCAAGAAAATTAACAAAAAAAAACAGAAAAATAAAAATTTTAAAAAAATAAAAAAATAAAATATTGTCTATCTTATTTTGTTCTATTTAATTGTTTTCAAAATATTTTGGTTGATCTTTCTATCAAAGTTGATTGTTCCTTCAAGACTGATTTCTTACAACGGAAGCATATGAAGTATCTGAGATTCAAATTGGATGATGCTATCAAAAAGGGGATGCAGATGCTGAGTCGCTGATCATTGAAGTTGCTGATTATGTTCTAGTAAAGATTCTGAAGATCTTGAAAGCATCAGTCTAAGGGCAAGATTGTTGGGTCATAAATTGGTTAGAATGACACATATCATGGACCACGACATGATCAAGACTAAAGTGATGTAAACGAAGACAAGTTGAAGAACTACACTGGTGTACTACCGAAATCCCTATGAAATTCGGTTAGGCTGGTCTGAAGTGAAATAAACAAGAACAAAGCTACAAACCAAGGGGGAGATTGTTGGGTCCATATTTGTGGTTTGATCTTAGTTATTTGTTTATTGGGCTGGGCAACGGGTTAGCTATGTAAACCAAGAACTCCAAAGAGTTCTTGGTGGGCTTGTGATTAATATGGGCCTAGGTGTTTGGTTTCCCTATATATAGTTTACATAATGTATAAGGTAGGGTTGTTCACATTGAGAGAAGTTGAACACTTTGAGAGCCACCATCTAGAGAGCAATACCGATTTGTGTAATCTCATGTACCAGACGGTTTAATAATATAATCATGTGCATTTTGAGTATTCCATCGTGTTCATCATATTCATATTGTTCGTATTTATCGTTCTTGAATCATCACATTGTTAGGATTGCGCACTAACATCGTGTTTGGGTTGATATCATATTGTAGTGATCCAGCTTCGGGACTTACATCACATACAATACATTCATAACTACATGCTCTCATACATTCGTTTATATTATACATACTTACCTTCGCACTTTCTTTCATATACTTACCTTACATTTCAAAGAGCATTACGCCCTATAACCTTCGCATATATTATTAGGGTATGCAACCCTTTAACCTTCGCATATATTATTAGGGTATGCAACCTTTAACCTTCGCATATATATTTAGGGTATGCAACCTTTAACCTTCGCATATATATTTAGGGTATGCAACCCCTTTAGCCTTCGCATATATTATTAGGGTATGCAACCCTTTAACCTCGCATATATTATTAGGGTATGCAACCCTTTAACCTTACCTTACCTGTCATTATCCTCTCCGTTATCACATTCATACATATCTTGCATAATATCATACATATCATAGTCATACATACTTCCTTATTCACATACTCATATCATACATACTACACTATACTTTCCTTAACAATACGTGCAATACCCGAAGGTCGTTCACGTACAGTCAAGCACACATTTATAATATAAACTTAACTATCACATTAATCATTAAGATATACACTTACCATTTAAGGTAAGTGTATTAACATTCACATTGAGTATGCACACAGCCCCGAAAACATAACAAGGAAATGGGGCTAGAAACTCACCTGAATCTTGTTACGCTCTCCGTTAATCGTTATTCCCTTCTTGAGCTGTGCACGGCTAACTGTATAATATTTACATATATCAATTAACTTCTACTACTCATATTGTATTTCTATCTTTATATAACCCACAACGAACGGGGTTCCGGGGGCAGCGCCCCTGGCAGCGGGGTCTAGGGGCGGCAGCCCCTAGCAGGGTCCAAGGGACAAAGCCCATGGCGAATTTATCATTCAGCGAAGTTAACTTGGTGAACTTGTGGCAGCGAAGTTAACTTGGCGAACTTGTGGCAGCGAAGTTAATCCACAAACGAACTTATGCCCAGCGAACTTATCGTTAGCGAACTTATTCTTTAACAAACTTATCCAGCTGCGAACTTGATCAACAGCGAAGTTGATCAGTTGGCGAACTTGCTTGCAAGCGATATTAAGCTTGCAGACGAAGTTGTTCAGTTGCAGCTACGGTTCATTAGGTTCGTTTTATCATCAAGTTTACAACTTTACGTTTCATTTACACCCAATCTAATCCCGTTCTAAGTTTCGTGGCTAAACGTTTATAAAAACGTAAACTTTAAAGGTCAAGAACATACCTTTTGTGTTCGTTTGGATCTCGTTTAGCTAGTCTATGCACTCTAGATCTTGTATAAGCTTGTATTATAAAGATCTACACGAACTAGCTTCCGCTTGACCTCGGATTCCTCTCAACTCTCTCTCGGCCGCAAGTGTGTGTAGTGGTGTATGTGTTTTTCCTATTGTATAAACTTTAAATTATCTTTAAAGTCCTTGTAAAATTTTATTTTTGTAACTATTCCGTTTATTTTGGGCGATCAATTCAAATTTTAATTATTTAAACCTCTCACGACATTTTTAATTATAATATATTATATAATATACATGGTAGAATTTTCGTTACCCAAATTTATTTCCATAACAACTTTCATCATGCGATCTTTGGTTCATCATAAATTTTCATGAATAAAATTTGCATCTTACGATTTCTCTCGTTTTAAATTTCTTATGGAAGTTTCGCCATGATTTTTCAAGAAATTCGCAAACTTATAGCTTGTAATTTTCTTGAAATCCTCATGCGAAACTTCATGGAAATTTTGCTTTAAAAAAATCGTTTACTCGTGATTTCTCGATTTACAACGCCGATCATTTTAACTTACCATGATATTTTCGTTACACGATATTAAATAATGAACTTGGTAAAAAAATTTCTTTTCGCAACTTATATTCCCAAAACGACACTCATCATTCAATGTTTGATACCTCATAACAAATTTTAACATTCAATTTACGTATTTTAAATTTCCTCATAAGCACATTTTTTTTTATTTTAATCTTTATAAAAAAAATTTGTATGATTCACACGCTCGGATCTCAAAAAAAAATCTGTTTATATATATATATATATATATATATATATATATATATATATATATATATATATATTCATATATATATATATTAACTTTTAATTTTTATTATCAAAATTTTCATGGATGCTTCAAACATTATTTATAAAATTATGATGTTTTTTCAGTTTAATACCTATTATTAGTAAAAAAAATCTCCCTAGACGCAACCAAGTTTCCAAACACCCGTATCCCATCTCATACTACCATCCTAAATCAAACCATCCTTACATTTCAAAAGTTTCCCGCGCACTCAAATATTTCCTCAATATGAACGAAACCAAACACATCAACGTTATACCCTCACCTACTCAAACCTCATGCAAGTCTAATACAAAAAATATCAACCCAACAAAAGGCCCTAACTACCAACACTCCTACGCCATGAAAAACTATCAAACTCACCATCCTAATACTTCAAAGACACCGACAAACACACTCACGAATGCCTTGGATATATACAAACCAAAGTTTACCCAACTATGAGTTGATCGTTCAATCCTTGCTATGTCAAATTACGACCCATATAGCCACACCGTTCCTATCCAATATAGAGTTTGATATCAAAATAACAACCCAAACAATCCTTACAAAATACATGTATAAACCGAATCTCAACCCAAACTAGTTAAGATCGAAATATTCAACCCATCAACTTAACCCTAGCTTAAATAAGTAAAACCTCACCTAAATAGCGCAACCATTACTCATACAAATCATCCAAGCCTAAACCACTCAAACTACCTACTCAACAAATCTCATAAATCCAACTCAAGAAAAACCTAATTATGCAAGCCAACCGAAACACACTCACTCCTCACCAAATTTCCAAACCATTCACCGAACGAAGCCTGAAACCCCTCCCTACGTATGCAAGCTTCACTTTTCCCAAAAAATAATATTTATATATATACAACTAATGTATTTATAACAACCTCATATGTTCAAATAATCACTGATGTGGGTGTGCGCGGCTTGTATAAAATATGATGGATGGAATGAAATGATTTAGCTTTTGCACAAGATCATGTTTTACATTTAAGCATGATTTGATCGTCTGAACAGTTTTGAATTTTAAAGGTTCCGCAGATTCGTAAGAATCGAGATATGTGAGAAAGAGGGTCTTCGTCGAGGAGACCATGAAATTGAACTGAATTTTCCACCATAGGAATGGTGCTAGATTTGATTTCGAAATTTTCGGTGATTTCGGGTGGAGCCACTCCATTGCCGTAGCCTTCGAGAGTTGGCTTGGCATATTGGCTCATGTTCGGCTCATTGTTCTGGGCCGCCATCATTTCTTCGGTTTGATTTTTTCCTGATGTGGTGGCGTATACTGATTCGTCTTTGATTGCTTCGGCGGTTTCTACTGTCCGTTTACGTGCTCGTCGACGAAAGAGTCGTTCCGGTTCAGAAATTGGAGAAACAAGCTCAGGCTCAAAAGTAGAGGACATACATGGGACTAAATCAAAATTAAACACTAAAGTAAAAGTTAGCTAAAGTTAGTCTAAAGGTTAGTATGAGTTAGGCTAAGCTATTTTAAATTAAACTATGGTCTAAATTAATTAATCTAAAGTAAAGTAAGGTGATTAAAGGTAAAAATTAGGCTAGCCGTAAAATGATATATTTTAATATTTAGTAAAAAAAATAAGGATAAAATAAAATATAAGTTAAAAATTTATACAATTATAGACAATGATTAAATTAAAACTTGGATCGTTCTTAGAAACGTGCCGTGTCCCCGGCAACGGCGCCAAAAACTTGATGTGCGTGTGCGCGGCTTGTATAAAATATGATGGATGGAATGAAATGATTTAGCTTTTGCACATGATCGTGTTTTAAATTTATAAAAGTGATTTCTACAAAGACAAAACACACACAAAATAGGCAAGTGTACCTGTGTATGTAGAATAGTATTGGTAAGAACCAAGTATCGATCCGTGGACACAAATGTTTCTAATGATAAATCGTTGTTTTTCTTTAATCGGAGGTTTTAATAATTTTGGGGTTAATTTTTGAACTTTTTATAAAATATAAATACTTATATATAATATATAGGTGACCAAGACAAGAGATTCTAACGAGTTTTTCACTTATGCGAAGGTTACCATCTAAGATCAAGAATCCACTCCATTTTAATATTGATAATTGATATATAAACATGTGGTAGACCCGTAATAATATATGATAGATAGCTCCTTAAGCCTTAAGTGATTATCTTTGGCACGAAGGAGGTAGCATGCACATTTTAAAGTCCATCCTTTCTTAATGTCATGCCACCTCAATAATGTCAATTTAAGTTGGCAAGTAGTTTCGTAAAGTAGAAAGATTAGGATTGACTTCGATTTCTCAAATACCAATTCTAACAACTTCGGGTGGTTGTAGTTAACACACACAACCTCCCCTTGGTTGATTTATGTAGGTTATAATTACACATTCCATTAACATATGACTTCTTTAACTAATTTGATATCCTAAGAAAAGCCATTTTCGGATTACCAAGGTTTAGAGAAATACATCATAACTTAGATCTCTTCATTTCTAAGTACAATATAAGGATCCATGTTTAGATAATGTATCAAAGTATTTCTGTTTTTCAAGAACATGAATCGATCATGAACGATTGCCAATGGGATTGACAACCACCAACTTTTAATTAATGATTTAAGATGGTGAAACATTTCTCATCAAAAGATAATTGTAATATAACCATGTACTTTACTAGACTAACCCACATGTTTTATATAATCATCAAGTAAAACAAAGCTTCTTCATAGATTTTAGATGGTAAAAGGAGTTTAGCTCATAATGAGCATGATGATTAACATTAAGATAAATGATGATAACAAATACATGATTAAACTTAGAACAATCTAACCAATTGTAGATGAATCTTCCTTCTTAATGATGGTAATGATGGTTGATGATGATGGTTGATGGTGATGACCTCCAAGCCTTCAAACTCTTCACTAAATCTTCTATGTGAGTGTTAGTGTGTGTTTTTATAAGAGAAAACCGGATAGAATTCTTTTCAAGGCACACCCAAATGAGTGCAACATGAGCCACTATTTGTAGGAAATCTGGAGTGAGAAGCACGGCCCCGTGCTTTCGTAGGCATGACCCCGTGTTTTTTAGTGACATGTGCTAATTATTTTTGTCATTTCTGGAAGGTAGGCACGACCCCGTGCTTCTTGAGGCACGCCCCCGTGCTTTTTAGTGACATGTGCTGATTCTTTTTGTCGTTTCTGATAGGTAAGCACGGCCCCGTGCTTCCTGAGGCACGCCCCCATGCTTTTTAGTGACATGTACTAATTCTTTTTGTTGATTCTAAGAGGTAAGCATGGCCCCGTGCTTCCAAAAGCACGGCCCCGTGTCCAGCTGTTCACTATTTTGTCTTTTCTTGTAGATTTTTTTGTCTTTTCTAAAAAGTGACCAGAAGCACGGCCCCGTGCTTCCAAAAGCACAGCCCCGTGTTTCCAAAAGCACAGCCTCGTGTTTCCTGATGCACAGCTCCATGTTTCCTGAAGCACAGCCCCATGTTCTGCTGTTTTCTTTGGTTTTTCTTTTTTTTTTCATTCGTTTCTTCGTTTGAGGCTTGGATTCACCTGAAAATACATTTTATTATTTTAAATATAGTATACGATAGAATTTGCAGTTTTTAGAGATTATTTGATGCTAAAAAGATGTATATTTTTATATACATCAAACATCCCCACACTTGAACCTTGCTTGTCCTCAAGCAAGCTACTTATAAATATTCTCTAAAAATAGCAAGTTAGGACCATAGCTTAAACATCCCCAAAAGAGTTCCAAGAAAATGGGAACAAAATAACCAACCTTAAATCATAGGAATATATGTAGTGATATATAAAAAGGTGATTTTGTTTTTATGAGTTTCAGTGTATGCAAAACGTCACGTTCTCACAATGTTCACTCACACTCGGTTTTATATCTGATCATACCTGTGATGTATGTATGTGAAAACTCTTAGTCAAAATGCAATCTATGAAAAATAAGCTTGTAGCAATTTTAAATCTCCACCTTTGTGAAGGGTTGCATAGATTAGAAGGTAATATGGGTTGGTTTTGTGTGAGTAGGGATTTGGTATTTTATGGTGGTTCAAGGGTTTAGGTTAATGAGGATGGTAAATATAACTTCTGCTGCATGTCGGGAGTCTTAAGATGTCTTCAACGGTTAGCTCATTTCTCCCGATTGCTTTTTTTTAGCTAGTGACTCTTTTAAGGTCAGATCGTCAAGACCAGTTTTGTCGAGGATGTGGATCAGTTCTTCCTCAATCCTGCTCTGAAAATGACTCCCAACTTTAATGGATCGTTCGGATTTGAACCTAATAGCCCCCACCCTCATTAGTTCGGTATATTCATGTGAGACTGAGTTTGACTTTTTCTACATCTTCCTTCGTGGGATCAGTTTCCGTATCCTAAGCATCGTTCATATATTTTTCCTCTTATTTTCATTGCGTTTTTGGAAACTCCACAAAATGGTGGCCTTTGTTCATCTTGGGGTCACTTTTTTTTTCACCTCATTGCTAAAGAGAAAAATTCTCTCCCTAACTTTTGAAGGCTACTTAGGTTTTTGCAAAAGAATGCATTTCCAGTTCTTTAGGGTCTGCCGGAAAAAGACCAGTGTTGTATTTTACCGGTGAGATGGATAAAGTGGTAACGCTTTTTTGGATAAGGTTTTTGGATTTTGTGATTTGGAGAATGGTTTGAGGGGATTGTGATAATATTACCTTCTTCCTTATATAACACTTCGTGTGGTCTTAAAATGATTAGTTGCGACAATTTCTAAATCACACGAAACATATGACTCAATCAAAGCTTCCGAAAAAATATTTATATGGCATGAGGTTTATCTCACAGTAACGGAGGAATTGGGTATAAACGCCATATTTTGCATAAATTTCTTCTCAGTATTACAAAACTTCTTTTTATTTTTTCACTTTTAGTTTATAGTAGAATTTTTTAGTTGGTTATTTGCAAAAAATTTTCTTAGAACTTTTAGTTTATGTTTGCTACAAAAATTTTGTTATTAGAGAATCTTATAATTAGTTGAGCAAGTAATTGGTCAAGTAATTCCCCTCCCCACACTTGAATCTCACATTGTCCTCAATGTGAAAAGATTCATAAAAAGATTAATAATAAGATTCATATGAAGTATGGAGGGTAAAATGGAAAGGAACTTCCCTACGAGCTAACGAAATTTCGACAGAGCATCCACTGTTTTTCGTCCGTTTTCCTATAGTGTACCTAAATCATAAAAACTGCATACAACCAAAAACATCATAATAATACTGAAACTTACTATTATTATTTTTTTTATTTTTATTTCTATTTACAATGCCAAGTTTAATCAGGGTTTCAATATGTTCATCGGTTTTAGTGGAGGATTAGTACCTCCGAGACGTTCTCGAATGGTCCATCGATGTATGGTTTTAATCGTTGTCCATTAAATTTGAACTTGTGGCCGTCAGAATTTGAAATCTCAACTGCCCCATAGTCAAAAACTGATTCAACTATGTGTGGACCTGTCCAACGAGATTTCAACTTTCCAGGGAAAAGACGTAAACGTGTGTTATATAACAGTACACGGTCGCCAACTTGAAATTTCTTGTTTCCTTTTAAATGGGCGTCGTGTAAACGTTTAGTCTTTTCTTTGTAAGACCAGGAATTTTCATATGTGAGTGCTCTTAGTTCTTCGAGCTCGTGAATTTGATCTTCTCGGTTTTTACTGGCGGACATTAGATCAAAATTTACTGCTCTCAGAGCCCAATACGCTTTGTGTTTTATTTCTACGGGTAGATGACATGCCTTCCCATAAACAAGTTTGAATGGTGTTGTTCCTATAGGGGTTTTGTAGGCCGTCCTGAGGGCCCATAAAGCGTCATCTAACTTTTCTGCCCAATTTTTGCGATTCATTCCTATAGTTCTTTCTAAAATCCTTTTAATTCCTCGATTCGAGACCTCTACTTACCCACTAGTCTGAGGGTGATATGGTGTTGCCAGTCGGTGATGAACCCCATATCGTGCTAAGACTTTGTCCATTAGAGCGTTACAGAAGTGTGTACCTCTGTCGCTGATTAGGTCTTTCGGAGTACAGAATCGTGAAAATAACTTTTTCAGAAATCTTACTACAACCCGAGCATCATTAGTGGGAAGAGCTTGAGCTTCTACCCATTTATACACGTAGTCGACTGCTACTAGGATGTACTTATTTCCGAATGAGTTAGGAAAATGGCCCATGAAATCTATTCCCCATACATCAAAGACCTCACAAAATTGAATGCCTTTTTGAGCCATCTCATTCTTGGCTGAGATGTTCCCGACTCTTTGACAAGCATCGCATGCTTGGATCAAAGCATGCGTGTCTTTATATATGGTGGGCCAAAAGAAACCTCCATTGTAACATCCTAAAATATTCTAATATTAAATAAAGAAAGTCGCGTTTAGTTATCGTGTGTTAATAGTTAACTTATGCCTAATAAAGAAAGGACCATGGACTTGGATTAATTAAGTTGGATTAAGGGTAATGGGCCTTAGGTCCATGGGCTTTAAGGGATATAAATATCCCCTTAAACCATCCAAAAACCCTAACTATCATTCCATCTTTCATAAATCTCTACACACTCCAAAACACACACACACCATACGCGGCCGAGTGAGAGAGAGAGACGTCCGAGACCAAAATTAAGCCAACCATTATTAGATCTTCGATATACGAGCTGGATACGAGATAACCACGCAAACCGAACAAATAAAGGTAAGATTTCGATCTTGAAGTTCATGTTTTTTTAGACGGTTTGCCATGAAACTTGAAACGATAATAGATCGGATCTAAACGAAGGGTAAAGTAGCGAACTTGATGCTAGGACGAACCTAATAAATCCATAAACATGTACGGTTCGTTTAAAATAACTTGTATTGAACGTTCCTGAAATTAAAGGTCCAAACTTTACGTATTTTCGGGTCAAATCTTAACCAAAAACGACTATAGGAATAGTCGCGGGTTAGTTAAATACCATATTCCTGGATTTCGTGTTAAATGATTATGATTAAGAGGTTTTAGAGCGAACAGTAACCACTGCTGAACAACTTCGCCTGCAAGCTTATAACCTCGCCTGCAAGCTAAGTTCGCCAAGCCTTAACTTCGCCTGGTGATAAGTTCGTTCAAATGCTAACTTCGCCTGAGTTAAGTTCGCTGAATGCTTAACTTCGCTGAAAGATAAGTTCGCTTAGATAATAAGTTCGCTTAATGTTAAGTTCGCTTCACACTAAGTTCGCTTACAGTAAGTTCGCGTAATGTTAAGTTCGCTTAACACTAAGTTCGCTTACAGTAAGTTCGCTTAATGTTAAGTTCGCTTATTGTTAAGTTCGCTTAATGATAAGTTTGCTGGAGTTAGCAAATTAGAAAATAAATTAAAAACCTAATGAAAAATGTGTTAAGACAGTTAATGGAAATAAAATTATTTATATGGCATGAGGTTTATCTCACAATAACGGAGGAATTGGGTATAAACGCCATATTTTGCATAAATTTCTTCTCAGTATTACAAAACTTCTTTTTACTTTTTTCACTTTTAGTTTATAGTAGAATTTTTTAGTTGGTTATTTGCAAAAAAATTTCTTAGAACTTTTAGTTTATGTTTGCTACAAAAATTTTGTTATTAGAGAATCTTATAATTAATTGAGCAAGAAATTGGTCAAGTAATTCCCCTCCCCACACTTGAATCTCACATTGTCCTCAATGTGAAAAGATTCATAAAAAGATTAATAATAAGATTCATATGAAGTATGGAGGGTAAAATGGAAAGGAACTTCCCTGCGAGCTAACGAAATTTCGACAGAGCATCCACTGTTTTTCGTCCGTTTTCCTATAGTGTACCTAAATCATAAAAACTGCATACAACCAAAAACATCATAATAATACTGAAACTTACTATTATTATTATTTTTATTTTTATTTCTATTTACAATGCCAAGTTTAATCAGGGTTTCAATATGTTCATCGGTTTTAGTGGAGGATTAGTACCTCCGAGACGTTCTCGAATGGTCCATCGATGTATGGTTTTAATCGTTGTCCATTAAATTTGAACTTGTGGCCGTCAGAATTTGAAATCTCAACTGCCCCATAGTCAAAAACTGATTCAACTATGTGTGGACCTGTCCAACGAGATTTCAACTTTCCAGGGAAAAGACGTAACGTGTGTTATATAACAGTACACGGTCGCCAACTTGAAATTTCTTGTTTCCTTTTAAATGGGCGTCGTGTAAACGTTTAGTCTTTTCTTTGTAAGACCAGGAATTTTCATATGTGAGTGCTCTTAGTTCTTCGAGCTCGTGAATTTGATCTTCTCGGTTTTTACTGGCGGACATTAGATCAAAATTTACTGCTCTCAAAGCCCAATACGCTTTATGTTTTATTTCTACGGGTAGATGACATGCCTTCCCATAAACAAGTTTGAATGGTGTTGTTCCTATAGGGGTTTTGTAGGCCGTCCTGAGGGCCCACAAAGCGTCATCTAACTTTTCTGCCCAATTTTGCGATTCATTCCTATAGTTCTTTCTAAAATCCTTTTAATTCCTCGATTCGAGACCTCTACTTACCCACTAGTCTGAGGGTGATATGGTGTTGCCAGTCGGTGATGAACCCCATGTCGTGCTAAGACTTTGTCCATTAGAGCGTTACAGAAGTGTGTACCTCTGTCGCTGATTAGGTCTTTCGGAGTACAGAATCATGAAAATAACTTTTTCAGAAATCTTACTACAACCCGAGCATTATTAGTGGGAAGAGCTTGAGCTTCTACCCATTTATACACGTAGTCGACTGCTACTAGGATGTACTTATTTCCGAATGAGTTAGGAAAATGGCCCATGAAATCTATTCCCCATACATCAAAGACCTCACAAAATTGAATGCCTTTTTGAGCCATCTCATTCTTGGCTGAGATGTTCCCGACTCTTTGGCAAGCATCGCATGCTTGGATCAAAGCATGTGTGTCTTTATATATGGTGGGCCAAAAGAAACCTCCATTGTAACATCCTAAAATATTCTAATATTAAATAAAGAAAGTCGCATTTAGTTATCGTGTGTTAATAGTTAACTTATGCCTAATAAAGAAAGGACCATGGACTTGGATTAATTAAGTTGGATTAAGGGTAATGGGCCTTAGGTCCATGGGCTTTAAGGGATATAAATATCCCCTTAAACCATCCAAAAACCCTAACTATCATTCCATCTTTCATAAATCTCTACACACTCCAAAAAACAGACACACCATACGCGGCCGAGTGAGAGAGAGAGACGTCTGAGACCAAAATTAAGCCAACCATTATTAGATCTTCGATATACGAGCTGGATACGAGATAACCACGCAAACCGAACACATAAAGGTAAGATTTCGATCTTAAAGTTCATGTTTTTTTAGACGGTTTGCCATGAAACTTAAAACGATAATAGATCGGATCTAAACGAAGCGTAAAGTAGCGAACTTGATGCTAGGACGAACCTAATAAACCCATAAACATGTACGGTTCGTTTAAGATAACTTGTATTGAACGTTCCTGAAATTAAAGGTCCAAACTTTACGTATTTTCGGGTCAAATCTTAACCAAAAACGACTATAGGAATAGTCGCGGGTTAGTTAAATACCATATTCCTGGATTTCGTGTTAAACGATTATGATTAAGAGGTTTTAGAGCGAACAGTAACCACTGCTGAACAACTTCGCCTGCAAGCTTATAACCTCGCCTGCAAGCTAAGTTCGCCAAGCCTTAACTTCGCCTGGTGATAAGTTCGTTCAAATGCTAACTTCGCCTGAGTTAAGTTCGCTGAATGCTTAACTTCGCTGAAAGATAAGTTCGCTTAGATAATAAGTTCGCTTAATGTTAAGTTCGCTTAACACTAAGTTCGCTTACAGTAAGTTCGCGTAATGTTAAGTTCGCTTAACACTAAGTTCGCTTACAGTAAGTTCGCTTAATGTTAAGTTCGCTTATTGTTAAGTTCGCTTAATGATAAGTTTGCTGGAGTTAGCAAATTAGAAAATAAATTAAAAACCTAATGAAAAATATGTTAAGACAGTTAATGGAAAAACCGAGCCCTAATAATACTCGAGGAAGGAGGGTACCGAGCCCTAATAATACTCGAGGAAGGAGGGTACCGAGCCCTAATAATACTGGAGGAATGTAGGGCGTAATGCTCTTTATAACGTAAGATATGAAAGCAAGTTAGTACAAAAGAAAGTATGAAAGTATGAAAGTATGAATAAAAGAATATAAGTTTGTGTGTATTGTATAATGTATGATTAACTAGAACTCACTCAGCGTAGCTGACTTTTAGTATGCACACAGGTGAGTAGAATGAGGCAGCTCGCTTGAGAAGACATGTGGCATTGAATAAGAGGCTGGCATCAGAAGGCTCAAGACGTGATATGTTTTAATTACTTTGTTTTTGAAAGACAAGTTGTTTGTTTAAGACAAGTTTTGGATTGTTACGAAATGTTTTATGAAAGTTTTTAATGTTCCGCGAATGTTTAAATTAACTCTGATATTTAGAACCGCGTTTATGAGTAAATCCAACACGAAAGTAGGGCTACCGGTAACGGGGCCTTACATGCATCAAACACTTTTCTAACCGTGGTGGCGGTACCGTGGTGCCCATCATTAGGTCCTTCATGACAGTGTTTGAGAATATCTAAGGCCCCCTTTCCCGCTACACACCTACGAACAACTTGATCAGCACCTATCCTAAACAAGTAAGGGTCTTCCCAGATGTAGAACTTAAGGTCGGAGAAGAATTTCTTCCGCTGTTGATAAGTGAGCCCTTTCCTTAAGATTCTACATGCAAAATAGTTCGCGAAATCGGAAAACCAAGGACTTTCATCTTCCTCCTTCATGACTCCTTGGATATGCATGAGAACATTATGTGGAAAATTATCATTGATAATTTCCTCGTGGCGTCCTTTTGAAGCTGGGCATTCTAAGCGCGAAAGATGGTCTGCGGCTACATTTTCTGCTCCTTTTTGTCCTTAACTTCAATGTCGAATTCTTGGAGTAGCATAATCCATCGGATGAGTCTGGGTTTTGCATCTTGTTGGTTGAAGAGGTATCTTATGGCGGCATGGTCGGTGTATACTATGGTTTTGGAAAGAACTTGGTAAGATCTAAATTTTTCAAAAGAAAAGACTACTGCTAGTAACTCTTTTTCCGTTGTGGTGTAATTTTCTTGTGCATCGTTAAGAGTTTTACTAGCATAGTAAATTGGGTGAAAGTGTTTTTCTTTGTGTTGTCCGAGTACGGCTCCAACTGCAAAGTCACTTGCATCGCACATGATCTCAAATGGAAGGGTCCAATCGAGTGTAGTCATGACCGGTGCGTTGATAAGGCTGTCTTTTAATATGTTGAATGATTCAACACATTCTTCAGAAAAGACAAATGGTGCGTCTTTCTCCAGAAGTTTGGTCATAGGTCTAGCAATTTTTGAGAAGTCTTTTATGAAGCGGCGGTAGAAACCTGCGTGACCTAGAAAACTTTTAATAGCTTTGACTGAAGTTGGCGGCGGAAGCTTGGATATGGTTTCTATTTTGGCTCTATCAACTTCTTGTCCATTTCGAGAAATCTTGTGACCAAGAATAATGCCTTCCTTTACCATAAAGTGGCATTTTTCCCAGTTGAGCACTAGATTTACTTCTTCACACCTAGCTAACATTTGGTCTAGGTTTTTCAGATAATGATCGAAGGAGTCTCCGAAGGCTGAGAAGTCGTCCATGAAAACTTCCATAGAGTGCTCAATCATTTCATGAAAGATGGCCACCATGCAACGTTGGAAGGTGGCTGGAGCATTACATAATCCAAATGGCATTCTTCGGTAGGCGAAGGTTCCATACGGACATGTAAAGGTGGTTTTCTCCTGATCCTCAGGAGCAATGGGAATTTGGAAATATCTAGAAAATCCGTCAAGAAAACAGTAGAACATTTTCCCAGATAATCGCTCAAGCATTTGATCTATGAAAGGAAGAGGAAAATGATCTTTTCTTGTGGCAGTCTGGTAATCAATGCAAACTCGCCAGCCTGTGACGGTCCTCATTGGTATTAGTTCGTCCTTCTCGTTCATTACTACTATCATTCCTCCCTTCTTGGGTACTACTTGAATGGGACTTACCCAAGGTGAATCCGAAATCGGGTAGATTAATCCGGCATCAAGTAGTTTGATTACTTCCTTCTTCACCACATCTTGCATGTTGGGATTGAGACGTCTTTGATTTTGGACTACTGGTTTGTATTCTTCTTCCATGAGAATTTTGTGAGTACAAAAGGAGGGACTGATGCCTTTGATATCCATGATCTTCCATGCGATAGCCTTCTTATGGTTTTTGAGGACCTTAAGAAGTTCGTCATTCTCTTCTTTAGAAAGGTGAGACGAAATAATTACTGGGAGTTGAGAGTCTTTTTCTAGAAAGGCGTATTCGAGATGGCTTGGTAGTTCTTTTAACTCTAAGGCTGGTGGTTCTTCGGTTGATGGTTTTGATTTTTCATTACATTTGGTGATTTCATATACTACTTCTGATGCTTCCTGATAGTCATCATTGAGATTTTTGTTTCTAAATTGGTTTTGGTAATAGTGTCAGTTAAGATTTGCGTTTCTAATGAGGTATTAATGGAAGATTTCCGCACATAGCAACTCACGATAGAATCGATGATGTCGACACAGTATAATGTGTCATCGTGATGTTGAGGATATTACATGGATTTTCCTATGTCAAATGTGACTGCCTCGTCATTGACAATGAGAGTGAGTTTGCCGGTGCAAACATCAATAATAGCCTTTGCGGTGGCTAAAAAGGGTCTTCCTAAAATCAGATGTACACTTTTGTCTTCCTCCATGTCTAGAATCACAAAATCTACTGGGAAAACAAATTTGTCAATTTTGAAAAGCATGTTTTCAAAAATGCCCCGGGGATATTTAACAGATCGGTCAGCTAATTGAATGCTCATGCGGGTGGGCTTTGGTTCTCCTATCCCTAGTTTTGCAAAACCCGCATCAGGCATTAAATAATACTAGCTCCTAGGTCAGCCAGGGCATTGCTAACAGACAAATTTCCTATGAGACAAGGGATAGTAAAACTCCCTGGATCAATCATTTTTGGTGGCAGTTTGCTTTGAAGGACAGCTTAACATTCTTTACTCAAGGTGACATACGATAGCTCCTCCAGCTTCCTTTTGTTGGTCAGCACTTCTTTGAGAAACTTTGCATAGTTTGGCATTTGAGCAATGGCTTCGATGAAAGGGATGTTGATGTGGAGTTGTTTGAAGAGTTCTAAAAACTTCCCGTACTGAGCTTCCAATCTCTCCTGTTTCAGCCTTTCAGGGTATGGAATAGGTGGAATATATGTTCGGACTGGTTCCTTAGGTTGTATGGTGCCTGTCGGGATCAGTCTTTCCTGTGTTTTCTCAGGGGATTCCTTCTCCATAACTAGTTCTGAAGTTGGTGAGACAATAGTGGTTGTGCCACTTCTTAATGTAACAGCGTTGGCTGATGCATTTGGGATTGTTATTGTGTTGCTTGAAAGAGCGCCGGGTGGTCTTTCGGATAATTGTCGGGAAATTTGTCCAATTTGAGTTTCTAGATTCTGTAATGATGCTTGCTGACTTTTGAGATCGGCTTCATGTTTTATTAATACTCCGCTGATATCAACAGCTCTTGAGTCGGCCTTTTTCTCTGCTTCATTTGTTTTACTCATGAGTTGGATCAGCATTTCTTTGATCTTTTAATAGCTTGGGTTTTGATGGCTACCAGAACTTTGATCTTGAAATTGAGGTTTAGGCTGGAAGGGTTGATTCATCGGTCTTTTTTCGAATCCGGGTAAGGGTTGAGTGTTACCTCCATCTTTCCAGCTGAAATTCGGGTGGTATCTCCATCCTGGATTGTAGTTATTGCTGAAAGCGTTGTCCTGTCGAGCGATGAAATCGACTTCTTCCATGGCCATGATGACTTGTTTACAGTCAATCGTCTTATGATTTCCTCCACAAGTGTCACAGGCGAGTCTGGTTTTTGATAGCTCGACTTGAAGTTGTTCAAATTTTTTAGAAAGGGTATCAAGTTGTGCTATGACAAGAGTATTGGAATCAACGTGGTGTATTCCTTTATGGGTATGTGTAGATCTTGTTGGGTTGTAAGCGAAACTCTTCTTTGCGGCCTTCTCCATAACTTCAAATGCTTCGTTAGGTGATTTGGATCCCAGGTCTCCACCAGCGATCTGGTCGATGGCCTATTTGTTTTGACTGGATTGTGCGTCAAAGAAAGATTGAACTTGTAACTATACGCTCAGTCCATGGTGTGGACATCTTCTCAAAAGACTTTTGTATCTTTCCCATGCTGCATGTAATGACTCATCATCATCGGTCCGGAATCCGGTAATGCTGGATCGGTATTTGGAAGTTTTATCGGGCGGAAAATATTTGAGGAGAAACTGTTCAACCATCTGGTCCCAAGTGGTGATGGAACCAGAGGAAATAGACTCTATCCATTCTAGGGCTTGGCCTCTTAGAGAGAAAGGAAAGAGTTTTGAATTTTAAAGGTTCCGCAGATTCGTAAAAATCGAGATATGTGAGAAATAGGGTCTTCGTCGAGGAGACCATGAAATTGAACTGAATTTTCCACCATATGAATGGTGCTAGATTTGATTTCGAAATTTTCAGTGATTTCGGGTGGAGCCACTCCATTGCCGTAGCCTTCGAGAGTTGGCTTGGCATATTGGCTCATGATCAGCTCATTGTTCTGGGCGGCCATCATTTCTTCGGTTTGATTTTCTCCTAATGTTGTGGCGTCTACTGATTCGTCTTTGATTGCTTCGGCGGTTTCTACTGTCCGTTTACGTGCTCGTCGACGAAAGAGTCGTTCCGGTTCAGAAATTAGAGAAACAAGCTCAGGCTCAAAAGTAGAGGACATACATGGGACTAAATCAAAATTAAACACTAAAGTAAAAGTTAGCTAAAGTTAGTCTAAATGTTAGTATGAGTTAGGCTAAGCTATTTTAAACTAAACTATGGTCTAAATTAATTAATCTAAATTAAAGTAAGGTGATTAAAGGTAAAAATTAGGCTAGCCGTAAAATGATATATTTTAATATTTAGTAAAAAAAATAAGGATAAAATAAAATATAAGTTAAAAATTTATACAATTATAGACAATAATTAAATTAAAACTTGGATCGTTCTTAGAAACGTGCCGTGTCCCCGGCAACGGCGTCAAAAACTTGATGTGCGTGTGCGCGGCTTGTATAAAATATGATGGATGGAATGAAATGATTTAGCTTTTGCACAAGATCGTGTTTTAAATTTATAAAAGTGATTTCTACAAAGACAAAACACACACAAAATACATGATTAAACTTGGAACAATCTAACCAATTGTAGATGAACCTTCCTTCTTAATGATGGTAATGATGGTTGATGATGATGGTTGATGGTGATGACCTCCAAGCCTTCAAACTCTTCACTAAATCTTCTATGTGAGTGTTAGTGTGTGTTTTTATAAGAGAAAACCAGAAAGAATTCTTCTCAAGGCACACCCAAATGAGTGAAACATGAGCCACTATTTATAGGCAATCTGGTGTGAGAAGCACGGCCCCGTGCTTTTTAGTGACATGTGCTAATTATTTTTGTCGTTTCTGGAAGGTAGGCACGGCCCCGTGCTTCTTGAGGCACGCCCCCGTGATTTTAGTGACATGTGCTGATTCTTTTTGTTGTTTCTGAGAGGTAAGCACAGCCCCGTGCTTCATGAGGCACGCCCCCCTGCTTGTTAGTGACATGTGTTAATTCTTTTTGTCGTTTCTCAGAGGTAAGCACGGCCCCGTGCTTCCAAAAGCACAGCCCCGTGTCCAGCTGTTCACTATTTTGTCTTTTCTTGTAGATTTTTTTGTCATTTCTGAAAATTGACCAGAAGCACAGCCCCGTGCTTCCAAAAGCACAGCCCCGTGTTTCCCAAAAGCACAGCCCCGTGTTTCCAAAAGCACAGCCCCGTGTTTCCTGAAGCACAGCCCCATGTTTTGTTGTTTTCTTTGGTTTTTCTTTGTTTTTTCATTCGTTTCTTCGTTTGAGGCTTGGATTCACCTGAAAATACATTTTAACATGATAAGTAGTTATTTTAACTATATTATACGATAGAAGTTGCAGTTTTTAGAGATTATTTGATGTTAAAAAGATGTATATTTTTATATACATCAATCACTTTTAAATTATAAATTCTTTCAAGGTTAACGATTTACGTATTTTGCTCATATTTTATAAATCATTTTTATAGAATATAAATATTGTCATGACAACAAAAGTTTATTATGAGGAATTGCTTTCAAAAAAAAATATTAAACAAATAAAAAGATATTTTCAAGGGTATAAATATTGTCACCTAAGGTGATAAACCTCATAAAGACTTTGTAAATTCGAGGTTTCGTTTTGAATGTTGAATGCTGGATTTATTTAGTAACAAATTTTAACTTTCACCATCTTGCATAAACTCAATGACCATGGCTTTGCAAATCTTTTGGGACGCGTTTATAAATACTTTATGTTGTTACACAAATTTTTGCTCAATAACGATTTACGCCAACTATTACCTCTTATTATCACAACCATCACCACTTTATATAATTTATTTTCATCACAATAACTTTATGTGTACAAACTCCTTTAACAATTTTGGTTACAAGATTTACATTCATTAATAATTTAAATATTTTCCCTAGCAATGCGTTACCACGATGCTTTGTTATTATGTACATTTCTTAGAAACAATAAAACGGCCTTACTTAAGACCTCATTTCAGTTTTAGTCTATTATACGCTACGCGATATACATATTTCGACATTAAATTCGAGTCTCACAATTATTGCGAATTTTATTTTCATTTGATGAGATGTTTCGATGACAATATTATGCACATGAGATTCATTTTTGTGTTTTTTATTTTCGTGACCGAATGCAAACTATTAAATAACAATGTGTGTAATACTTTCAAAATCTTAACTTCGCAAAAAATCTCGTTTATCTTTTAAACGATATTATCATGACTATGTTACTTATATTTGAGCATTTATGTAAACGTGATTCTATGCATTATTCTATATCATTTCATCTAACCTACTAACGGCCTATTTGTGGCTGTACGTCTACAAGTTTTAGCGCTATTAGAAACCGTTATTATAATGACGATTATATAAATGGTTTCACAGTAGTGGTCATATTCACGTTTTATCACATTTCATCGATTGTTTTGGTTGTTAACTAAATACTATTTTATTTATATTGATACACGTATGCGTCACCCCAAAGAAACTCACCTCATTCTCGTGATTTCACGCAATCGTAACCCTAATTACTTATAACCTCAAGTTTTTTCATGTATGAAACTCATCGTACGTTATTATTAATTATAACGTTGTTTACCCCGAACTCATGTACTCACTTTTGGATTTCTCATTTACACCTATTGGATTTTTCATTTTTCACACTTTGGATTCTCGTTTCCTTTATTGGATTTCTCATTTCCTTCTATCAGAGTTCTTATTATTAAAATTGTTGGGACTTATATTTTAGACCGATGCATCGAATTAATCTTTGGGTGAAAAAATATATTATTTGGTTTCAACCAAGGGTGGATGGCTTGAAGACCAAGTCATGCTAAACTAGTATAAATAGATGTTTTTATTCATTTGTCTAGCATGAGTGACTGTATTGTGTATATGTGAGATTTAGGGTTTTATCCCTTTGAGAGAGTCTCCGCCTTCAGGATGAGCTCTCCTGGAGGCGGCTGATATTTCTTAATCGATTGTATGTATGAATGTATGTATGAGTATTTCATCTTTATGAGAATCATTCGACTAATATTATCATACTACCATTTCTATCTTTTGTGTTTTGATTACAATTGTTCATCCTACTTTATTGTTGATTGTTAATCAAATCAGGCTCTCTCCAATACACCTCATCCGTCCAAACATCTTTCAAGAGTGAATACGAGTGAGATTCGATCCTAACCCTAGATCCGAGCTCCACTGTCGTTAATAACACCGAATATTCACGCTTCCGCAACGGGGCTCGGACCTGTCAATTGGTATCAGAGCAAAATCCCACTTTATTGTTAATTGGTATCAGAGCAAAATCCCACTTGGTGTTATTCAATGGGATTGTTCATTAATAATCCCAGCTCTGATACCAATTGACAGGTCCGAGCCCTGGTGCGGAAGCGTGAATATTCGGTGTTATTAACGACAGTGGAGCTCGGATCTAGGGTTAGGATCGAATCTCACTCGTATTCACTCTTGAAAGATGTTTGGACGGATGAGGTGTATTGGAGAGAGCCTGATTTGATTAACAATCAACAATAAAGTAGGATGAACAATTGTAATCAAAACACAAAAGATAGAAATGGTAGTATGATAATATTAGTCGAATGATTCTCATAAAGATGAAACACTCATACATACATTCATACATACAATCGATTAAGAAATATCAGCCGCCTCCAGGAGAGCTCATCCTGAAGGCGGGGACTCTCTCAAATGGATAAAACCCTAAATCTCACACATACACAATACAGTCACTCATACTAGACAAATGAATAAAAACATCTATTTATACTAGTCTAGCATGACTTGGTCTTCAAGCCATCCACCCTTGGTTGAGACCAAATAATATATTTTTTCACCCAAAGATTAATTCGATGCATCGGTCTAAAATATAAGTCCCAACAATCTCCCCCTTAGACCGATGCCATCGAATTTCTTCCATGATCACCTCATAACTCGTTGTCTTTCATTGAAATTCTCCCCCTCACGTTAAGCTTCTCCCATTGTTCATTTCGAATCATCACTCTTATACCACCTTTGGATATAGTTGTATGGGCATATGAACGAGGCTTTGAACTTGAAAGATCAACTTCAAGTAACAAGGTTATCACAAAAAGAAATAAACTCATTGTGATCATCAAATAATCTTCCATTCTTCAAATCTGTTTCTTCCCCTGTAAATTATCTTCAAACCATTCCCTGAATTAAGATAGCATTCAAGTTCAACCATAACCCATTCTTGACTATTCAAGTGACTATTTCATAGGAGGTTAGACTCTACTGATCATCCTTTCAACATTGTTATTCGTGATGACTCTATCTTCTCTTCCGTACTAGGAAATCTGAAAATTTACAACTGATGAAACATCTCTAACAGATCTGGGATTATTGATCTTGATCAACTTTTCCTTATATTGAGTCTTTTACTTGATTTGGAGCAAGCCATTTGCAATGAAATTCAAAGATTTTTACTCCCCCAATTTCGTTGCAATTGTCTTTAATAAATGTGTCTTCAAATCAAGTGTGGGTGAAACAATCTTGATCATCCTCATCAAGATTGTAAAAATCTCAGATAAACATATTTAAAAGTTGGTTGACACTAAACGTGATTAAATCCTTAAGCTTGGTTAGCACTTGTTCTTGTAAAGCTTTTGATGAAGTCGTGAAATTGGATGAGGTTTGAATTCCATAAGCTTGTTGATGATTTGAGAAAAATTACCAAAATACCCCTGGTATATATCTTCCGTAGAGAACAGCTTGGTCAAACGGTCAACGGTACCAAAAATCTCAAAAGTTTCTTCAAAACTTTGAAATATTTCACAAACTCTGTTTCCTAGCACAAAGTGTGCTTGGGAGCATTTTCCTAGCCCAGAGTGTGCTGGGAGCACTTTCCTAGCACAAAGTATACTCGGAGTAACTTTCCTAGCACAAAGTGTACCCGGAAAGCAAAACACTTGTGATTTTTCAATTTTAGCACTAGCACAAAGTGTATCCGGAAGCACTTTCCTAGCACAAAGTGTACCCGGAAATCAAAACACTTGTGATTTTTCAATTTTCAACTAGCACAAAGTGTGCTCGGAAGTACAAGTGTGCTCGGATTACTTAGTGCTCGGAAACAAAAGTGTGCTCGGATTACCTAGTGCTTTTTCATTTTCCACCAAACATGCTCGGGAGCAAAAGTGTGCTCGGGAGCGAGGGTGTGCTTGACACAAACTTGAGTTTTCTCTTCACAAGCATAATTGTTCAAGACAAAACAAAGTATGCTCGAAAAAGAGTCTGCTCAAATAAATAACAAAGTGTGCTCGAGACTTAAAGAAGATAGTTTTCTTGAGAAGACAAATGACATGCTCTGATTTTCACAAAGTGTGCTCGAATTTGATGTGCTCGATATAAGATATGCTCGAAATAACCTGTGCTTGAGCCAAACAAAGATGTGTTTGGGCAAAACACCTCCTGTGCTCGAAGCATCACTTAGTCATTTTTCATACTCGGGTCCAATCTTATTTGTTCATAGTGTGCACGAGACATCAAAACTTCATTTCTGCATCATCAGTCACTGATTTGCCCTTATAGAACCTGCTCGAATATTCACTTTGCATCTGCTGCAACAAACAATGATGAAATTGCCTTTAGTACATGTTCATTCTTGACTTGTACATTCTCCTTATTAGTTTGTACCATCGGCAATATTTTTCAACAAACATCTACTGTTTGTGCAGCACAATCACACAAAACCCTAATTTTTCAAATCCAAAATCAAGTTTCGGCATCTGAAATAAATCATTGTAGCACCATCCAAGTCATCTCGAAATCAAAGAAACCTATCTTCATATCATAATCAACCTTTTCAGATCTAGAAATAATCAGATGAACAGTGTTTCCCCAAAACGAGCCAAATAACACTGTTACATCAGATCTGGACCGTTCTGACCAAATAAGCATGAAATTGATGTTGGATCTCCAAACGAGTCATCAACCCAAACATCAATCCATATACTTTTCTCCGAATCATCAAATAATTTCAAAACCCCCAAAAATAATTTCAACGAACTTTATCGTTTAACGTCCATGGTGGATTCAAGAGCGAAATGAATCAGTTCAGCGGTTAGTCTGAACGATTAGGTAACCCAGGCTCTGATACCAATTGACAGGTCCGAGACCCGGCGGTGTTATTAACGACAGTGGAGCTCAGATCTAGGGTTAGGATCGAATCTCACTCGTATTCACTCTTGAAAGATGTTTGGACGGATGAGGTGTATTGGAGAGAGCCTGATTTGATTAACAATCAATAATAAAGTAGGATGAACAATTGTAATCAAAACACAAAAGATAGAAATGGTAGTATGATAATATTAGTCGAATGATTCTCATAAAGATGAAACACTCATACATACATTCATACATACAATTGATTAAGAAATATTAGTCGCCTCCAGGAGAGCTCATCCTGAAGGCAGAGACTCACTCAAAGGGATAAAACCCTAAATCTCACACATACACAATAAAGTCACTCATACTAGACAAATGAATAAAAACATCTATTTATACTAGTCTAGCATGACTTGGTCTTCAAGCCATCCACCCTTGGTTGAGACCAAATAATATATCTTTTCACCCAAAGATTAATTCGATGCATCGGTCTAAAATATAAGTCCCAACAAAAATTCAACAGATTTATGCACGTTTCAAATGTTTAAGATTTCAAATATATATATATATATATGTGTGTGTGTGTGTGTGTGTGTGTGTGTGTGTGTCTTTTTAAACCACACAATGGGACGAACCAAGAGGACCATACGACGATCTAAATAATTATGGGTGCACACTTAATTATCGAAATCCCTGTATGAAAGCCATAGTAAGTACACTTGTGTGCGATCACTTAGACCTGAAGATGATGGCAGAAAAAAAACGATGGAAATGCGAATCGTGATAAAGACATGGTGGACACGCCGCCGGTACATCCTATATATAAGTACCTTTATTATGTTTCTCATTTGTAGCGTTTTTCGAGTCTTGCAAGGATTTGACGTTATTCTTTTGCTAAAAAATAATTGTTCATGCAATAATCTTACTAAAGACAATATTAATTAATAATTACTTTTTCCTTGATTTTAATTTAATTTCGGGACGAAATTTCTAAAAAGTTGTGGATACTGTGACATTCGTCAAATTTGAGTCTCGTTTTATATTCATTTTGTAATCTGTAACATGTCGATCTTTTTTTTCGCGTTTTTTTTAATAAATTATCTTTCGTAGTTGTGGTTAAGCTTGTAAACCCGAACCTGCATTTTATCAAATTATTGATAATATAACCCTAGCGTGTGCGAAGTTTGTCAAAATACCGTTAGTTTTAATTTATAAGTTTGGTTAAACAAACTTTAGGGACTAAAGTAGATTTTCCTTAAAGCTACACAAGGTTTAAATTATTTATAACTAAATATCAAACACTAGGGGCCAAAGGGGTAACATTTATACCCACCTGTATATACAAACAAACCCTAAACCTAAATCAAACCAACTTTCAGGCGCCACCCTTGTGACTGCTAGAAAACGGCTCGCCGGAAAAGGCATCAATGGCCGGCCGCCGGAAAAATAACTTTCGGCCATCGTCCGCCGTCTTCCTTCCTTCAACATATCACCATTAAACACCAAATCCAAGTGCAACTTGTGAGACGCCATCTTCTTAACCACATGTGACCGGAAAACCGTCCACCAGAAAAGCGATCTCCGGCCACTCTTGCCGGAAACGCGATCTCCGCCACCATTCATGGCCACTTCAGATCCAACACCACCAGGTCACTAGATGTTACGCCATCGTCGTCGACGTGGCCTCACTGTCCATCTCTGTTCTTTCTCCGTTCTCTCTCACTATCTCTCTCTCGCGGACTCTCTCTTTATCTCTCTAACTCTCTCTCTCTCTCTCTCTGCCCCTCTCTCTCTCTCTCTCTTTTCTCTCTCTCTCTGTTTCCGTTTTTCGGCGCACCTCCGGCAGCCGGAATCAACTCCGGCAACCCATGTTCATTATCTAAATTATATTATTATTATTATTATTAATATTATTAACAAGATAATTATAATTATTATCATTATTATTATTAACAAGATTATTAGTATTATTATTGTTATTATTATCTTTTAACAAAACAATTATTATTATCATTATTTTCATAATAATTGATTATTATTATGATTATTATTATCTTTATTATTATGATTATTAAGGAATATTATTACAATCTAGTATTGTTAATATTATCTACTTGTTTTGTTAAACCGAAACCCATGTCGGGCCTAGTTACCATTTAACGTCGTCGTCACTCGAGTTATATCCTTTTTATCACTAATACTACTATTTTTAAAATGTTATAAGTATTAGTTATTATTAATATGGCACATATAATTATTATAATAATATAATTATTATTATAATAATTATTATTATTAAAACTTATAAATCTATTAATAACGTTTTCAACAATAAAGTAATAATTATTATATTTATTATTACTACTACTATTATTAGTTTTAACAACAAATTCTCGATGAGTAGTATATTATATATTATATTCACCATTATCTTATATATCTGGATATATATATATATATATATATATATATATATATATATATATATATATATATATAACATGTTCTAAAGTTATTATTATCATAAGTATCCTTATTATTATTATTAATATTATTTTATTTTAAATTAACAATTAAATACGAGTCCCTAATCATTAACAAACTAACCGGTAACCCGATTAACAACTGAACCTTCTCATTCAATGTTTCCAATATAGTTTCATTATGGTTTCAAGTTCATTAATATATGTTATATTATTTATTTTAGCTAAGGTGTTTATCGTTTCAAGTCGGATCTGTTCGTTTACCGTTCGAGCTTCATTAATTTATTTATTTATTTCTCGGTTCATCAATCGAGGTGAATACTTTCATACCCTTTTTTCCATCTTTTGTTTTGGGGTGACATTTCATACCTATCAAACTAAATGCTTTATTTACTTGGATCTTAAACACACAAACGTGATTGTATACTTTACATAAATAATTGCTCGATTTGGTGTTCTATGCTTACATGCTTATATGCTTATGTGTTTATCGCTTTTGGATGGTGGAACTATAAATCCTAGACCATTTGGCAACCCCTCATGGCAAGGTGTCGTTAACGTAATGCAATTAACGATAACTATTAAATCCTAGACTACTTGGCAACCCCTTGTAGCTAGGTGGTGCTAATGTGTTTAGCAATTGTCAACAAAATCCTAGACTATTTGGCATCCCCTTATAGCTAGGTGTCGCTAACGTAGAACTATTAGCGATACATATTTTATCCAAGTTGTTGCTTTTATTTATTGTTTTGTATACAAGTTTTGTGGCGTTTTATTACAATATACTTATATGCTCAAACTTATGAATTGCTTCCCAACCTTTGTGTTGACAAACTTTATTTTATGAAATGTTACAGGTTTGACTTTTGTTGACTCGAGAACTTGACGAAAAACGTTACCAAGACTATTAGGGTATTAGTAAAACGAACAATATAAATGTTACTTGTATTCAGTTTGTTTGTGTGAGCGAGATGTGTTGATTATTGATTTATGAAATCAATGAGTTGATTCAATATTGTCACTTTACATAGTGTCTTGTGTATTTGTCCAATCACGTTGCACCCCGGCATGTTCCGCCTTTGGTCGGGGTGTGACATAAAGTAATACAAATTATTTTTTTTTTACTAAAAATTATAATTTTAAAGTACTATAACTTACCTTGTATATTAGATATACAGATGAGTAGTCAGTCCTCTTCACAAAGTAGCATGCATAATATCCGTATAAAAAATCTCAATATCAATTTATTTTTTTATCACCTACATGAACACCAACCAGTTTCTCATCCAGATATCCACCTGTTTTGATTTTACCAGATTTCAGTTAAGTGTATGCAGCCAATTATAAAAAACAACAAAATTAATATCAATATTAGTTATACCCTTTTGTTAAACGGATTGATAAGGATAAGGCTACATTTGAAGAACCATCAGGGAATGTTAGTTTTAGAACCGACCTAACAACTCGTGGCTAGGAAGGGCCGCTGGTTTATCTGCACTCGTCTAACCATTTACATGCATTTATCTTTATTTAAATATTTATCGTTTCCTTTATTATGGGGATTTTATTTCATGTTTATCTCTTTTTTATTGGATGTTTATTTCTTCCTATTTAAACAATTGTAATCATAGATTGGAGGGTTAAGTTTTTTTTTTATAATAAGAATTCTTTTGAACAATTGTTTTGTTCTTGTCGTTCGGGTGATTGACGGCAGGTTATCACGCTAGGGTTTCTAGCATTCGCTTGTATCGTATCACGGATCTTTAAGTTAGAAAAAGAAACCTTGAAGAGTATAACTTTTATTTTACAAAAATGGATATATACTTGGTTGGCTTATATAGTCGTTACAATATATGGGTGGTCTAAAAAAAAAAGAATACTTGAATGCATAGTAACATTCAATATCCGATTATCACATGTAGTATCAAAATTTAGACCATTGACTTTTATTGGTGAAACTACACCAAAAAACGTCAAACTACCCGAGAATTTGACTCTGAAAAAAGTTAAAAGTTGACAGAAAATTTAAAACTGCCATTATTATTTTTTATTTCGACAATTTCTAATGTGACCACGCTACTTTTTTCGACCCAAACTCATTCTGATCACTTTTAAAACAATTTGTTTTGACTTAAACTCATTCGTTCATAACTTGTTTCAAACCGAACTCGTTTAAATTCAAATTAAAAGTAAGAATACATTTAATAATGGCTTGTCTTTTCAGAGGAAGTTTTTATTAAATAAATATAATAATAAATATTGTTAATGATATACTAATAATATTAAAAGGCAAATTTATGTATGTGAAGGACTTGAACCCAATGTCTTCCCATCATTTGACGTGTTTAAGGTTTTAATTTTGCCAATAAACCACAAACACCATCGTCAATGTATAAAACTATCCAACATTTTTTCTTTTCACATCTCTAATTTCATATTTCGTTTATATGCAATATGAAAATTATTCAACCTAAAGAATTAAAGATTCTTTTTACATTTAACATTAAGTAAAATCTTTTAAGATGATATCCCATGTGATTTTGCAATTTCTAATTTGACTTTACACAAAGTCTTCGACGACTTTGCACCAAATCTTTTATTATTGTGATTGAAATTATCAATAAATAACTTATAACTAGAGATTACAATATTGCAACTTCACAAACATGAAAGGGTACAAACACTTTAGTCACCCACATGCTCTTTCTTTCCACAAAAGCTTGGAGGATGCACAACTCACTTGTACAGGCTGCAACTTTCCTTGTACCTGCACCGCGGTCTACTCCTGCCGCGAATGCAAATTCTACCTTCACGACCAATGCTTCAACGCAACAAGATCGTTGTCCCATCTGTCACACCCCGATCACCCCCTCTCGCTATTCCCATTTCCCACATACACACCGGGTCCTTCATTTGCAGCTCGTGTGACAAAACCGGTTCGGGTTTTTGTTTTTCTTGTCCCGCTTGTGATTTTGATCTCCACATTCATTGTGCTTACAATTCCCTAAGCCCTCAACCGAGCCCGAACTCTTCACCAAGTCTAATCGAACTCAAATCACACCCGAACCACCCGTTGAAACATTTCCCAAAGGCACCTAGCGCAAATGGTGCGCACATATGTAACGTGTGCGGTACTGATTGTGATCCCAACGGTGCATTGTACCGTTGTGATATTTGTGACTACGATGCACATGAGTCATGCACGAATTTGCCAAAAACCATACGTCGGGAAGACCATGAACACGCGCTTTCATTACTTCATGTGAATCCGTTCTCATGGTTTACATGTGATGTTTGTAGTGGCCCGATTGCGCAAAACCACTGCATGTATTATTGTACGTCCGGTTGTGATTATGGTATGCATGTTTATAAATGTGTTCCCGCTAAGGCGTCGGAGAAAGAGCCAATGGACGAATTGACGGTTCAGTTGGAGATGTTCAAACTGCAGAATCAGACTCAAGTGCATCAAATGGCAATCGAAACCATGCAAATGGGCACTAGAGGTTACTATCCTAATCGTTACTATCGTTACTAATGGTGGTACCCATAATCGAGTTCAAAATCAATGTCTACTTTGTGTTATTATGTTTTGTGTTTTAACATTTAATCGTGTGACATTGTGGTTTATTGGTGATTCGTTGCCTAGCTTGATTGTTGATCTCCACTGAATTGAAGCATGTTGGTTTATGATTACCAAATGTCTTTAGATCTATATTATACATGAGCCATGATTATGAATGTTTGATTTTTCTTTATTTACTGGTAAATGATCTCGTGTTTTGTGAAGGGAACATTGATACACATTAGTCTGTGCGTTTTAATGAGGACATTGATAAAACATAAAGTTAATAAAATATTTACATTAAAACATATGTAGAAATATGGTTGTCTTTGTAAAAAACTTAAATGCATTAAAGAAAACAAAAAATATATTATATTTGACACGCATGTTTTGGTCATACATTATATGACCTCGGTATTGAATCAAATTTATACCGAAGCATACGTAGAAACATTGTCGTTTGTATTCAAATTTAGAGTAACATTAAGTTGCACTATATATATATATATAGGGGTGGGATCTAGAGAGAACTCTTCTAAATGAGAGAATTAGAGAACTTCCTTATATCCATTGATTTCACTTAATCAAAATTGAAAATAAAGGGAAAAGAAAAAACAAAGAAAAGAAAATACGTATTATATGAAAGGGCAAATCAGGTATTAAAAGTATATCACACTCTGCTCACAAATATCGCATTCTCTCTATCCAGATCTCACACCATCGTCCAGTCCAGAAACCTAGGGTTTATTCATATCCGCTGCAAAAATTCGTCCGATTCAACGTGAAAATCAGCCAATTACACCGAAGAACACCATCAGGTAATCGTCTATGTAAGTTATCATCACGCTTTCGTTCGTATTACAACGAATCAACTAAAATAAGTAGTCGGTTCTCTTTTTTTGTGCTTTATTTTTTGTAAATTGAGTAATATTCTGTTGATATTAGCTCGTATATGTCTGATTGCACACATGTAGTACACGAATTATTGGTATATTACACGTAACCGAAGCAACATATGTTGTTATTGTGCATTTCGGTTGTAAATTAAACGTTAATGTGTATACCAGTTCACATATGCAATATTACCTGAGTTTGTGCTTTATTTTGTAAACCGAGTAACACTCTGTTGATATCAACTCGTATATGTCTGATTGCACATATGTAGTACACGAATTATTAGTATATTACACATAACCGAAGCAACATATGTTGTTATTGTGTGTTTCGGTTGTAAATTAAACGTTAATGTGTGTATACTAGTTCACATATGCAATATTACCTGAGTTTTTTTATTCTTCCAATCGATCATTTGTCACACCCCGACCAAAGGCGGCGGAACATGCCGGGGTGCAACGTGATTGGACAAATACACAATACACTATTTAAAGTGACAATGTTTATTGAAGTCGTTTTATTTCAACAGATCAATAAAAAACACATCTCGTCCACACAAACAAGTTGAATACAAGTAGCAATTATATTGTTCGTTTTACTAATATCCTAATAGTTTTGGTAACGTTTTCATCAAGTCCTCGAGTCAACAAAAGTCAAACTTGTAACATTTCATAAAATAAAGTTTGTCAACACAAAAGTTGGTGAGAAATTCATAAGTTTGAGCATATAAGTATATAGTAATAAAAATCCACAAAACTTTTATACAAAACGATAAATAAAAGCAACAATATGAATAATATGAGATCGCTAACACATTAGCGACACCTGCCATAAGAGAATACCAGATGGTTCAGGATTTTTATATGAGGTCGTTAATAAGAATACATTAACAACACCGTCTATAAATAGATTCAGGATTTCATGAGGTCGTTAATAAGAATACATTAACGGCACCGTGCTATAAGAGAATACCAGATAGTCACGGATTTATGAATCAACCTTCCCAAATCGGTAAACACATAAGCATATAAGCATGTAAGTATAGAACACCAAATCGAGCATTTATCTAAGTAAAGTATACAATAATATTTGTGGTTTAAGATTCAAGTATAAAGCATTTAGTATGATAAGTATGAAATGTCACCCCAAAACGAAAGATGGAAGAAGGGGTATGAAAGTACTCACCTTGATTGACGAATTGAGAAACTAATATGTGATCGACATATATAAAGCTTGTAAACGAAACGAACGAATCCGACTTCAAAGCTAATTGAAAACGAATAAATAAAATATATTAATGAACTTGAACTTTAGTTGATATTACATTTGAAACATTGGAAAAGAAGGTTCGGTTGTTAATCAGATTACCGGTTAATTTGTTAACGATTAGGGACTCGTACTTAATTGGTAATTTAAAATAAAATAATATTATTTTATTGGGCTTTTAAATAACTAACCCAATATTGAATAAAACATGACGGGTTTAAATCAAGAGTTCGGTTTTATAAAAATGAATTGATAATCAAGTTTATAATAATATTGTTAATGATAATGATAGTAATAATAATAATATTTCTAAAAAGATATGTTATATATATATATAAGATAATGATGATAATAATAATAACAATAGTTATTATTAATAATACTAATATAGTATTATACTAATAATGATAGTTAAAGAATAACGATCTTAGTGTTAATTAAAATGTTGATGATAAAAATAATAATAATAATAATAATAATAATAATAATAATAATAATAAATAATATTGATAGTAAATAATGATACCACCCTTCATGTTGGTTCGACTTCTAACCGAGTTCACAAAATAAATATAACAATATTATTGTTAATAATTAATGATAAAAATATAATATTAATATATAATGATAATATGATTTTTATTAATAATAATAACAACTTTAATATTTATAAGAATAATAATACTAATAATAATAGTAATGATGAATACATATAATAGTAAGTTTAACATATTAATACTAATAATAATTTTTATGTAATAATATTAGTACTAATAGCAACCGAAATTTGTTAAGTATAAAAATAACACCAAAACCGATCTAGGATGAGACTCGAAACCCGTGACCTCTAGTTCAACAACTAACGTACCAACCAACCAACCAAGAGGTCGTGGATCTACATCGGGAAAGAACCGAGTCGAACCCGCCGGAGACAAAGAAACAGAAACTGTCGGAGGCACGTCGAAAACGGAACAGAGAGAGAGAAAGGGGGACGGGGAGAGAGAAGAGAGGCGGGAAGAGAGAGAGCGAGCGAGAGAGAGAGACGGAGAGAGAAAGAGAGCAGAGAGAGCGAGTTACGAAGAGAGAAAGAGAGATTGGAGCACTGGTGGCCAGTTTTCGGTCGCCGGAATAATGAACCGGAGAGGTAATGGGGGCTGCGGGGTTGCCGGAAAACCGAGAGAGAGGAGGGAAGTGGTGGCCGGCGGTGGTCTCCGGACCGCTGCTCCGGCCGCCGGAGGCGGCTGCCGGAGATTCGGGGTCGCCGGAAACGGCTAGGGGAAGGAGAGGGAGAAAGAGATGGAGGCTAGGTGAATGAGATTAGGGTTAAGGTTTTATGAATATGTATGTATTTTATATTTTCTAAGCAAACCCTTATGTTTCAAAAAAAAATTTAAAATGAGAATAATAATTTAAGCAAACCCTTATGTATTTTATATTTTAAAAAATTTAAAATGATTCAAAAAACGCTAAAAATGAGAATAATAATAAAGGCACTTATATATAGGAAGTACCAGCGGCGTATCCACCATGCCCTTTTCATAACTCGCATTTCTACCGTCTTTCCGCTATCATCCTCGGACCTGAGTTATCGCACACAAGTGTACTTACTATGGCTTCCATACGGAGATTTCGATAATTAAGTGTGCACCCATAATTATTTCAATCGTCGTATGGTCCACATGGTTCGTCCCATTATGTGGTTTAAAAGACATATTTATTTTGAAACCTCAAACATTATAAACGTACATGAATCTGTTGAATTTTTACATATATTGAATAAATGATACCCGCGGTTGGAAATTCTGGGGTTGACTTTTTAAATAAGTAGGTAAATGGAATAAATTATTAAAACAATTAAATATTAAAATATAAACCAAAGTGAAAATATCAATTTGGTTTAAATAAGTAAAGACGATCAAATAATATAAAATTCAGGGTAAACAATTACGAAACGGGATTTAAAGTCATATGTCATCAATGTGAAAAGAATAAACAAATCCTTAAGCTCCATGGTTGTACGTCGGGACACTAAAATTTAGTATAAATTTCGATGAGTGAAAGATGAGAAAAATCCAGGAAGTGAAACTAGGATCCAAAGAGTGAAAATGAGAAACCCGAAAGGTGAGTACATGAGGTAGGGGTAAACTACATTACAATTTCAATAATGTCGTGCAATGAGTTTCATACGTGTACAAACTCGAGGTTATAAGTATTTGAGGATATGATTACCTGAAATGTGATAACACGAGAATGAGTTGAGTTTCTTTGGGGTGACGCATACGTGTATCAACATAAATAAAATAACATTTGATTAACAACCAAAACAATCAATGAAATGTGATAAAATGTGAATACGGACACTATTGTGAAACAATTTATATAATCGTCATTATAATAACGGTTTCTAATAGCGCCAAAACTTGTAGACATCCACACATAGTCCGTTAATAGGTTAGATGAAATGATATAGAATAATGTATAAAATCGTGTTTACATAAATGCTCAAATATAAATAACATAGCCATGAAAATATTGTTTAAAAGATAAACAAGATTTTTGGCGAAGTTAAGATTTTGAAAGTATTACACAAATTGTCACTAAGTAGTTTGCATTCGGTCATGAAAATTCAAAACACAAAAATGAAATCTCATGCATAATATTGTCATCGAAACATCTCATCAAATGAAAAGAAAACACTACGTGAATATTGACCTTCGGTCACACGAAAAAAGTGCGGCCGTAGGCCTTTAGCCACACACATTTGGTTCAGGTCATATGTGGCCAAAGGTCGCGACACCGTGGGTATGATATGGCCACACTGATTTTTTAGTGGCCTTATGTGGTAATAAGTGTGGCTAAAGGGTACAGGCATTAGTTTCTGGCCATCAAGAAGCCTCTCCAATAAGTGTGGCTAAACGGTAGAAATGGCCACATGATAATTTACTATGAGTGACCATTGCACGTATATAGCCACATGAATTCATGTTTCAGCCTCATGAATTTTATATTAATGTGGCCAATAGGGTTGTGTTAAGCTTGCATTGTGACCTATACCGTGTGGATATAGCAAAGAAATGGCCATTTAAATTTAATAATAGAGTGGCTAATTATATGATATAGACACTAGATATTACATTAAAAGTGGCTAAATATGTTTAGTTGCCACTCAAACACTCCTTTGTAGATTATAGTGTGGCCATTGTGTTACCGTTTGTCACACATAATGCTTTTCCTAATTAAAAGTGTGGCTATTGTCAAACTTTTCGTCACACATAGTGAGGTACTGTGTGGCTAATCATATCTTATTGACACTGGAGGTTATTGTGAGTCAAAAACTCTTTTGTATTTTGTGGTGTGGCCATTTTCTTACCGTTTGTTACACATAATGCTTTTCGTAATTTAAAGTGTGGCTATTGTCAAACTTTTCGTCACACATAGTGAGGTACTGTGTGGCTAATAATATCATATAGACACTGGAGGTTGTTGTCAATGTGGCTAAAAATGTGAACTTGCTAGTCAAAAACTCTTTTGTAGTTTGTGGTGTGGCCATTGTCTTACCGTTTGTCACACATAATGTTTTCCTAATTTAAAGTGTGGCTATTGTCAAACTTTTCGTCACACATAGTGAGGTACTGTGTGGCTAATCATATCTTATAGACACTGGAGGTTATTGTCAATGTGACTAAAAATGTAAACTTGCTAGTCAAAAACTCTTTTGTAGTTTGTGGTGTGGCCATTGTCTTACCGTTTGTCACACATAATGCTTTTCCTAATTTAACGTGTGGCTATTGTCAAACTTTTCGTCACACATAGTGATGTATTGTGTGGCCAAACATATCATATAGACACTGGAGGTTATTGTCAATGTGGCTAAAAATGTGAAGTTGCCACTCAAACACTCTTTTGTAGTTTGTGGTGTGGCCATTGTCTTACCGTTTGTCACACATAATGCTTTTGTAATATAAAGTGTGGCTATTATCATACTTTTCGTCACACATAGTGATTTTTCCAATGACGTTTGATCTCATTCCGCCACACAAACAAAAACAAACTGATGAAAGTGTGGCCAATGTTTTTGGTACCCTTTTGTCACACAAAAATGTTTATGTTGTGGCTAATGGTCATTTATAGACTCTATTTTTTGTAATTTCAGGTGTGGCTATTGTCTTACTTTTGGCCACACTTATTTAATGTGTTCTATGTGGCTAAATTGTGTGTAATTAGGCAATATATAATTATTTTTAGTTTTTGTTCAGTAATATAAAACAACTATAAGCAAGCATGACAAAAAAAATTAGAAACAAATTATATTAACAATAATATTCACTTAAGCAAATGTATATGCAAAATATCTTACAAAATACAAAATTAACGACTACCTATATACTAGCTAAGGCGTCGGTTTTCTTGGAACTGCTCCTTGTCTTCTGTTTGGTCACCCGGTCTATCGTTGTGTACTTTGCCTTTGCCTTCTTGCCAGCTCTGTCTGGTTCTTTTGAGGATGGGAGTGGTGGTAGCTGGAGCAGCAGAATATGAAAAACAAATATGTATAATTAATGTCGTATTTTATAATTGAATAGAACAAAATAGTAGGCCTGCAAACAAACCTAACGTTCGTTTAACTGTTCGTGAACCATTCGGCGGGAAGTTCGTTTATGTTCGTTTATCTTTGTTCAATTACGTTAGTTTAGATTATAAACAAACGAACATAAACGAACACAAGTGTTCATTTTTTAAAATAAATGAAAATAAACATATATATTTGTTCGGTTAAGTTAAAAGGGAACAAACCTCCTGGTCACATAAGATTAGGTGTTCTGGCCAAACAATAAAAGTACCAACTGCGTCCCCAACAGTCGTAATTTCACCTGCCTCACAAGGAATAATTGCTTGTTCCTTTATGGCTCCATCAATACTAACTTTATAGCAACCCTCCGGGATTGCTTTTCCATGCAACTGTTGTGGAACTGGTGACCAATGAACTTTACCATTTGCCACCTTGTTACGCTTGTCATGCACACACAAACGACACTCGTACACCTATAAACAAGCATGTGAAATTAAGATGTCTTATTTGAAGTCAATATATAAGTACATACCCATGTTGGTGGGAAATTAACAATGTTTCGCGCAGTACATACCTTTATGTCAGCAGGTGGGGAAGCTTCATCCGTAGATATATCAACTTTTCTTTTACGGCTTCTCCGTTTTACCTAAAAACCATTCAATGAATCAATCAACGATTAAAGGAAAAACTGAAATTGCCAAATACTTACTGATGGTTTTTTCGAGCCGTTACTAACCGGAGTGTGGTGTAGTTGTGTTAATGCTTGGTCAACATTGTTCTCTACATGCTTCATTGGTAATATAAAAGAAATTGGAATTGTTAGACTTATTAGGTTATAAAATATAAAAACTAAAATTGCCAAATACTTACTGATGTCGCGCTATGGGGATCGATTACCGTTTGGTCAACATTTTTTTCCACATACTTGGCCTGCAATTGTCAAATACTTACTGATGTCGCGATATGGGGAGCGGGTACCGTTTCGACAACTATTTTATCCACAGACTTGGCCTACAATTAACTTATGCAAAATCAACACACTCACATGGAAAGTTAATTATTAAAACAAATCAATCAAACTGTCAAATGCTTACATGAGAAGTGGATTCTTGTTGCACAGTCGCACCTGAGGTTAAGATGTTTCCCACAGAACTGGCCTACAGATCAATTTATTAGGTTATGGAAAATGAAAAATCACATGGAAAGTTGTAATAAACAAAGAAACTGTCAGATACTTACTGGTGCTGGCATTTTGTTTATAAACAAAGAAATGTATTCCAGTCAGATATGTCAGATATCCAAAAACAAAGAAACTGTCAGAAACTGTCAGATATGTATTCCAGTCAGAAACCGACACGTCCATTACTTGGTAAGTTTTAATTTATGTTTTTAATGATTGTTTCCAAATTCAAATGTCTTTTAATTAACATGTTTAATAGGATTTCCCTGAGTGGTACGTGATTCAAGAATTTGGTGACAATTACATGAATTTGCTTTTCGAGCTTATTGCTCCAGATAGATATATGTTTAAAGTTTCATGTATTTGGGATGGAATGGGTTGTAGGCTAGAGGATGGATGGATTGAGGTTTTTAAACAAACCAACTTGAAAGGTGGTTCGTTTGTTGTGTTTGAAATCATATCAGATAAGACATTTCATATAATGTCTTTCATGAAGATGGCATAGAATTTATCCTTCCTGGTCCAAATCAGTTGTTTCTCAACTATCAATTAAGCAATCAAGGT
The DNA here is from genome assembly GCF_021521415.1 of Bidens hawaiensis. Lineage (NCBI taxonomy): Eukaryota > Viridiplantae > Streptophyta > Magnoliopsida > Asterales > Asteraceae > Bidens > Bidens hawaiensis. The sequence continues at coordinate 123,908 of NW_027492817.1, read as the reverse complement.
AGTTCCTCCCAAAACCCAATTCATCTTGATGAGCAAAATGATGACTCTAAAATCGTCTTCCACATGAACGTCACCAATAAATTGGTAAATTGAATTTTTAAATTTCTTTTTTATTTACAAGTATATTTGAAATTTGCTTTTCATAGCGTCTTCCGGGTCACATTGCTACCAAGATTGATGCCTATGATGGAATTCTAATCACTTTGGTCAATCCCGAAGGTTGTAAAAAAATGAAACTTCATGGTGAAGTGTCGGAACTGAAATTCAGATATTGGTTACCAAAATGGAAAATTTTCAAGGAGGAAAATGAATTACAGATTGTTGATAAGTGCAGATTTGAATATGACTTCAATGAAGGTACTTTGTTAGTTTCAAAAGTTGATTAGTGATTTGGTGATGTTTGGAATATTTGGGAAATATTTGGTGACGTGTTTGGTGAATTTTGGAACATTTGTGATTTGGTCACTCTGGGTAATATTTGTATGGTTATATTGATACACTTTTTAGTTTATTGTGTTGAATGTTGGTTGGTTAGCTTTAAAATGCTTTACTTTTATAGTTTCTTATATCATCTATTTTGTTATTCACTCTTATTTTATTTCATGGAATGTATTGTAATGGTGCCTTTTGTATGAAAAATTTTAATGAATGGTAATTATGGAGTATCTTAAAACAAATCGAAAAAACAAAAAACACTTGGTTAAATCTAAAAATAAAACAAAAAACACTTTGTTAAAAAACACTATTACGCTTGTAACACGCTAATGTAAATAAACATATATAAATATCCTAATACGCAAGTAACACGCTTATCCAACCATCTTCTGTCAAAGTGTTTATTTTCAGCCACAGGTTCTCTGCCGTAAAACCTATGCCAATAATCTATTGGTTCTTAATTAAAAGGGAGGCAAAATTCAAAAAGCTCCAAAATATTGGCTCCAAATATTCAAAAACTCCAAATTACATTTATCACTCCAAAAATCAAATTAATTGAATTTTTGGAGTGTTAAATGTAATTTGGAGTTTTTGAATATTTGGAGCCAATATTTTGGAGCTTTTTGAGTTTTGCCTCCCTTTTAATTAAGAACCAATAGATTATTGGCATAGGTTTTACGGCAGAGTAATCAACGTGGTCATTGTATAGGCTATCGTAGTCAGTGTTGATCATACGGGTAACATATATCTCTCTATCAGTGTCGTCATCATCGTCACACATCATCATCATTATCATCAGCATCATCATCATCCTATTACCATGTACGGGATGTAGTCAGCATCGTATGGGTTATCGTAAACAAAACGCCCAATATTAGCGATCACTGTCGGCACCATCTTATGAATTGTTGTCGTCATCAAACGACATCATCAGTCGTACATGCTACCATCAGTATGACCATCGTATACGTTATCATGGTCGTCGTCGATCATACGAGTTACATGTCATTAAACATCGGTGTCACCATCATCATCAACATATATATATATATATATATATATATCTGTGTGTGTGTGCGCCTGTGTGGCGTATTGTCATATAGGTACATATAATTGTTCATCATCATATATATGTGTGATCATCATCATAGACGTCATGCTCGTCGTACGAGCTACAGTCGCCATCGTATGGGTTGGCGTAAGGAAACCGTACCATATAGGTTAGCAGCATCATTATGATAACCACCACCAACCCAGGTTGTTATATTAGCATCGTCGTCGTCATAATTGGGCCAATCATCATGGTCATCATACGTGATAGCACCATCATCGTCTCATGTATTACATATCCGCAATCATACTACACACCACCTACTACCACCATCCACCGCCCACATTCGCCACAATGACCTCCAGCACCAACCACTAACCACACTCCACCACCACCCACCACAACCACCCACCACACCACCACCACCCACCACCCACCACCACCCACTAATATTATATATATAAATATATATACATTTATTTATACCCATCCACCACCACCACCCACTACCCACCACCACCCACCCACCACCACCACCACCGACCTCCGCCACCACCACCCACCACCACACATCCGCCACCACGAACCACCACACCTCCGCCACCGTCCACCACCATCATGACCACCTGAACCCACCACCACCCACTAATATTATATATATATATATGTATATATATATTACTATACAATACTAACCGTACGATTAAAATTTAAAAGCACGCGCCTTCTTTTAAAAGGGTCAAATAATTACCCTAACTCATCTACTTCTGGAACGGCGATAATTATTCCCAAAATTCAACCTCGTAAGTCAATATTCCTAAAACCGTCGACGATTCGTTTTTACTGTGAAGCACAAGCACAACCACAAGCCCAAGTGGTTTAATTATTCTGGAACGGAACCAAAATGAAGAACCCTAACTCATCGACTTCTGGAACGGAACCAAGGATGAAGCAAAAGCACGATAGGTCTCAGAATAAAGATGGAACATGTGCTAATTTATGATTTTTTTAGTGTATTAGGTTTAATTAATCTTAAAATGTAAGCATTTGTTTGAATCTTCTTATGTATTAAAGCGTTTGATAAGCATGTTGTTGTTGTAATACATATCTTTGTTTTTTTTTTAAATCTATGTATAATATTAAAGCATGTTATAAGCGTATGCTTAGCGTGTTATGGCTTTGGTATGAAAATTTATCATTGTGATGTTTGATAAGAGTTTTCTGTTTCCTTGCGATTCGTGTTGTTATCCCCTACCCCCGTGTTTTAATGTATGTATGTGATTCAGTTGTTGAAAAATACAAGACTGATAAAAGGAAGACTAAAAAAGTTGCTCCGGTAGGGAAAACAAAACATGTTATGGAAGCAAACTCTGATTCAGACCTTAACACAAAAATCGACAGGTTGTTGTCAATGCGGAAACAGGTGGAACACAGCACCTCTGGCCCGGACTTTCAGCGTCCAAAAAAGAGAGCCATTAAAGAAAAGAAGCCAGCCGAGAAGGGAAAACCTTTTGTTGAATTTGTAGACAAAAAATTGAAGAATAGGTGTGCACCTATTAATATTGTTGATGCAGTGAAGGCAATGACGACTGCCCAAAAAACTTGTGTAAAAAAAATGGGTTTCAGGTCAATGTTAAGACTTCAAGTAACCCAAACTCCAACAACTTTGGGATATTGGTTGCTCATGAACTATAATAACCGTTTAAATGGATTGAACATTGGGAGCGGTGTTATTAAGATAACACCACAAAACGTACATGAAGTGTTGGGGATACCAATGGGTAAGATTCCTGCTTTAGACAAGAGTAGACCAAGATTGGGGGAAGATGTTACTACAGATATGTTCAAAAATCAATTCCCGACAAATTCAAGAATAAGTATAAAGCATGTGAAAGACAAACTGGTCGCGGATCAAGGAGTTGGTGAACTGTTTAAGATTAATTTCCTTGTGTTATTCAACACCTGTATAGGATTTGTGACAAAATCAACAACAGTCAATCAACGATTCATCGCCGCAATTGACAAAACCTCGAATATTCCAAATATGGACTGGTGCATCTATGTTATTGAAAACTTGAAAATGACAAAGGAAGAATGGAGAGATATCAACAGTCAATACAACGGTCCGATCACCTTCATTGTGATGCTTTATACGCATGAATACCAGAAAAAATATGGTCCATATGGGACTCCCGTCACAACACCTGCAGTCAACTACATAACAACAACTACTCTTAATAAGATGAAAAAATACTTGGAGAATAATGGTTCTCCTTTAGAAGAAGATGCTACTGAGGTTGCTGCTGTGACATTTAATGTTGACGGGAAGGGGATTGATGCAGCTGCTGCTGCTCTTGCTGCTGTGACCGTTAGTGCTGCCGGGAAGGGAGTTGATGAAACTGCTGATGATGTTGTTGCTGATACTGCTGATGTGACAGTTAGTGCTGCCGGGAAGAGACTTGATGAGACTGCTGCTGCTACTGCTGTTGTGACAGTTAGTGCTGCCGGTAAGCCTGGAGTTGAAGAAAACACTGCAGCTGAGGAGAAACAAGAAAATGGTATTAAACTTGTTATTTTCTTCTAAAAAACTCTTATATCTCTTATCTCTACATGCATTTTATGTAATACAACATTATATGTAATTAAAAAACATATGGTCAAAGTGCATCAGAAACAGATAATGCCGATCAAATAGCTGAACAAGATTTGGATGATTATGTAAGCGATTATTCACCTTTAAGTTTGCAAATGCCTATCGTGCTTGTTGACTATTATTTAACTCCATTACAACTGGCTGGGATAAATTGAAAATGTTTTTGAATTAACAATAACTATATTTTCTTTTTACAGTCTTGAAATAAGGCAATGGATAAAAAGTTGAAGAAATTTGATAAAATTTGCTCAGAGATCAAAGTATTGGTCCGACAAGGAAAGGATAGACATCCATCAAATCACAATATCTTTGCTAGATGTTGTGAATGGGAAAAACATATTCACTAATAATGTGGTCCCTAAAACACAAGATTCAGATGTTGGTGTTGGTGGTCCAGTGGCTGCTCTAAAAGGCATTTGGGCTAAATTAATTATTAGTATAATTAAAACGCTCTTAAAACACTTATGCTTTTATTTTAAACTTATTACATCTGTGTGATGCAGTTGATTCAGATGTTGGTGTTGGTGGTCCAGTGGCTACTCAAAAAGGTATATCATATATGTACCAGCTTAATTATATACTAGCTTAATTATAATCACAGTTGAACATATTACATCTTTGGCTGTCGTAAAAGTTGATGCAGGTGATGCAGGTCAAGAAAACAATGTCTCATGCGCAGATATTAATGAAGTTGTTAACGGTTGAGTGGGCAAAAGAGGGTATTTAATTATAAATAAAAACCAAAAGGGGTTGAAGGTATTTAATTATAGTTATAATTATTTTCAGTCAAATTTAAAATGAGTTGTTTTATGTTTAACAGTTGACACCGGATTGTCAACAAGTGATAGCCTCATTACACTGAACTCTCCATATCTTCTGAGAGAGGTTGACGTATCCGCTAGTGTCACAGTAGATGAAAAAATAATTTCAGAGTATATATTTTTTGTCTTGAAGACATTTGGGAGGAGGTCTACAAGTCCACTCACACAGAATCGTTCAAGGTGATCTTTGAAAGCTACTGTCCTGGCATTTATATAACCACCAATGCAATGGATGCATTCATTGAAGTAATGGACTATGAAGAAAAGAGGTTGCTATAGTGCTCGTGCCAATTCTATCATTCATTGAAGTAATTTTTGGAATTCTATCACTCAAGGAGGTTGCTATAGTGCTCGTGCCAATTCTACAACGCGGTTATTTCTTTGTGGTTACCTTCAATCTTCAAACAGGAGTGATAGAATTACTTGACAACAGTGCAAATCAAGAAATACCAGCTGATGCAAAGTTTAAAAGCTTAGAAGACAAATCAAAAGCAATTAGAGAGAATTTTGAAGAAAGATACGGAAAGACTCCTGATATACTGGTAAACATATATACCTTTAACCCAAAAAACATACATACCTGTTATAAAAATTGTCAAAATACTTAAATTGCTTTCTATTTTGTGTAGAGAAACGTCTTTTGCATGTATCTTAAAACAATCAAACACCTAATTACTCAGCAAATCTAAGTAGCAACAATCAATAGATTGAAGATGACATGGAGAACAACAAGTAATGGAATATATTGTGGTATTTTTGCTATGAGACACATGGAGAAATATGATGGGAAGAGACCATGGGGGTGTAATCTCAAAAAGGAAGGCCCTAAACAACAAAGACATCTAAAATAGTTGAGGTCAAAGTATTTGTGCAAAATCCTCCTCTCGGATGTAAACCAACACAGAAATACTCTTATCAAGAAAGCACTGCTATTCCATGAAAATGACGACACTCGTTCAACCGATGAAGATTTGATTGCTGAACTTAAGAAAAGGCAACAACAAATTTGAATGATTTCAAAACTGACTGCTATGTACTTTAAGATACTTGTTATGATATGGACTTATGGAGATCTCTAGTCTTCTGTTATCAGTTTGTAATGCACTTTAAGATAATAGTTACATGTTGAATCAATGTTTTAACATAAACATAAAAATTTTATTATTACCAAAACACACATATAAACACACCATCACAAACATACAAATTTTATTACTACTAATCTCTGGGTGACACACATAAAAACACACCATCACTACATCATAAACACTCATGAAACACCATCACATACTAATCTCTGAGTGACATAAGAAACTTCAACTTCAATTCCATTGAGCAATTCAGTTCAAGAATTGCCTTGCCCAAAAGTTTTAACTCGTCAAGCTCTCTCTGTCCTACATCAACCATAAACAAAATAGCAAGATCTCGGATAGTACTAGCGAGCATTCGAGTAAGAACTTTTGCAATGACATCCCTGGCATCCAAGCTGTTGCTAGTCTTTACAAATTCTTCAGTAAGAGTTTCCCAAAAAGTTTATCTATCTCGATTTGAGCCTCAATTTGCCTTCTGAGGGCAGCCTTGTAGGATCTGTATGATGATGACGACGACGAGCAATCCATTATTAACTAAAAAAATAATTTAAAATTATGTAGGTATATGAGTTTAACAAATGTGGTGTAGGTATATATAACCAAAAGGCTCACAGACAAAATAAAAGGGTGTTCCACGCTTGGGAAACGCAACCGGACGAATAGTAACTCTGTAAAAAAAACAAAAGGGTGTCCCACGCTTGGGAAACGCACAAACTTATCTCATGTGTTTTTGTTTAATCTAGAGATTACTTGCATTTATATCACCTGTCAGAATTAATTGATCACAATTATACTCACCTGTCAAAAATATTAGAAAAATATTATGGTAATGATAGCCTACATTAAAGTTAAGTTATATCTTACTAGATCTTACTATATCTTACTACAAATCAAACTTAACTACATTAAATTACTGGTTATTCAATCACACCAACAGTTTCAGAAAGATAATAAAAATGTATTCTTCTAACAAAATCGTGAAGAACATAGTGAAAACAACGATGAATCTTGAGAAAGAGAAAGACGACACTTTGTTGAAGACAGTCGAAGAGATTAGGGCTAGACTCGCATTAGAAAAATCAATGACCTTCGACTCATGTAAACTCATGTTGTTTGAAGCAGACAATGAGTTTAAGGCAATGGTTGTTGATTATCAGAAACAACAGTCTGAATGCTATGACTCAGTGTGTGGGACTCTGGTTGACACCATAACTACGGTGTCAACCAACATGAGTTTTAAGGAGATGGGGGCGGAGACTGTGGACAAGCGGAGTGATGGTGATGTTAGCTTTGCTGTTCTTGGTTTTTTGTGATGTATTGTAATTAAATGTACTTTTTGTATGGCATCTTTTGATGAATGGTAAATATGGATTATCTTAAAATGCTTTCTTAACATGTTTTATGTATTGTAATTAATAGTACTTTTTGTGATGCATCTTTTGATGAATGGTAAATTATGGATTAATGGTTCTCATCTTTCTTTGTTAAAAACACTTGTTATCGATTAGGTTAAAATATGTTATATATTTGTTCAAAAGAGTCTATTACGCTTGCAACACGCAAATGTATAAAGACATATATAAATATCCTAACACGCTAGTAACACACATGTGTACAACAACTCTTTTCTAAACCCTCCTATATATATACTTATATATCTAGTTTTATTTTCAATAAAAACTCCTTTTTCACCATGGAAGAAATCTCATCGCGGACCACAACATCCAGTAACAATCGATCTCAGGTTTATTGTTTTTGTGGTCAAGAAGCCATTCTAAGAACATCAAGGACCACCAAAAATCCAGGTCGGAGGTTCTACAATTGTGCATCTCAGGTTAGTGAAATTGCAAATAAAGTTGGAATTCATCTACAATTGTTGACCATAAACTCTATATTTTTTTAACTTAGGGCAAAAAATGTGATTTCTTTATATGGTCTGATTGTGTTTCGTCCACAAGATCTGATGTGTGCACAAGATGTACAGACATAATTCCTATCTTGATAAGGGCAAATAACTCATTAGAGGATCAACTTGCAAGGAGTGTAGCTTCAAGGATTGAATCAGAAAAAAAAAGTGAAGATATTGTATTTTATTTGCTTCTTGTTGTTTTTAGGGCTTTTAATTAGTTTTGTAATTAAAAGCTAAGAAACTTTGTTATTATTTTAGAACAGCTATTATGATGTATTTTTATGTTTCTGAACGGATTTAAAGGCCTTTTAATGAGTAGTTTAGTTTGAGTGTTTTCAAAATCACAGTGTATTTATTTCATTAAAAAGAGGTTATTATAAAAAATTAATAAAAATATGTTCCCTCCTGAGTTTCGTACCCGCGATATTTGCAATCTATGTTTAATCACAAGCGCCTCAACCGTTTGAGCTACACCCTGAGAACGTAATAGAACCTCTTCTAATATTTATATAACGAAATTTAGAAGTTTAAAATTTTCATTTTTACCCGCCAATTAATCGATTTATCTTCTAGAAGACTCCCAAATCAATTAGTATTGACCAAATAAAATCTCACAATCTCACCAAACCCTAATAAATGATATGCTAGTGTATTTATTGAACTCTCATCAATCTCAATCCTACCAAACAGCTTCATTAATCTCAGGTGAGTACCAAATATTTTTGCTTTTAGTCAGTTACATTTACTGGTGTTAATTAGTATATATATATATATATATATATCGTTGATGACACAGTTAATAAAAAAATTCTTGGAAGATGGATAAGTCTTAGATGTCAGTAGGCGACAGGTGCAGTAAAGCACATAAAGATGGTGTTAAGGCATTCCTACATTTTGCAGTTCGTAATTGCAAGGAGACATCACCACCAATTTCTATTTCATGTCCATGTGTTCAGTGTGTGAACCACGTATCTCTTAGTGTAGACGATGTAGAACATCACTTGTACAAGTTTGGAATTGATAAGAATTATACTACTTAGATAAAACATGGAGAAGCCGACACCAACATTCCAACTAATTATGTCATTAATACTGGGTTTGCCTGCACCTGCATTCCAACTAGTTATGATAATAATACTGGGTTTGTTTACACCAACATTCCAACAGTTACCTGTGAAACTGTAGAAATGGTAAATGCTACAAAAGACAATTTCAAAGGCGACAAGAAGTATCAACAGTTTCTACAACTACTTGTTGACGCTGAGAAGCCCCTATATAAAGAATGTCTTGACTTCACCAAGTTGTCTGCATTAGTACAACTACTCAACTTGAAGAGCAAGCACGAGGTATCTCATAAGTTCGTTGATGAACTTCTGAAATTGTTGAAAAAGATGCTACCTGCAGATAACGAAATGGTAAATAAGATGTATGAGGGCAGAAGGATGATGAAAGCAATGGGCTCAGGATACGAAAAGATACATGTGTGTATCAATGACTGCATTATTTACTATAAGGATTTACAAGGATTTGGAAGCATATCCAGTTTGTAACAAGTCAAGGTGGAAGGTGGATGAGAACACTAACAAAACTTACATAAACACGCCCGCTAAGGTACTGTGGTACTTTCCCATTATTCCATGATTCAAGCACCTCTTTCAATCAAACACCACAACAGAGAATTTAACATGGCACGCCACGAGTACCAATAAACCCGGTGTTTTAGGCCACCCATCAGATTCACTAGCATGGAAAGCCATAGATGCCAGGTACTCCGATACCATCGGAAGCGATCCAAGAAATCTTCGTCTAGAGATTTGCATTGATAGGTTCGACGTACTTAGAGGCAACAGAAACCACAGTATCTGCCTGTTTTAGCAGTCATTTACAACCTTCCACCTTGGATGTGTATGAAAAGAAAATTCATCATGCTTTCCTTATTAATATCCGGAGTGCCAGGAAACAATATTGATGTGTTTTTACAGCCTTTAATTGACTATCTAGCATCTTTATTTGAGGTCGGGGAGCCAACATATGATGCATATAAATAAGAAATGTTTACACTACGTGCAGTTGTGTTATGGACGATTAATGATTACCCTGCTCTTGGTACACTATGTGGTTGCCCTTACAGTGGATTCAAAGGTTGTGTGGTGTGTCGGGGCGACACTCAGTGTGTTCGACTTTATCACACAAAGAAGCAGAGTTATGCTGCCCACAGAAGGTATTTATCACATAACCACCATTTCAGAAAACAAACAAAGACGTTCAACAAAAAAGAGGAGATGAGAACCGCTAAAGAGCCTATGATAGGGGAAGAGATATACGACGAGGTCAAAAACATTAACCATGAATGGGGGAAAGGGATCTGAATCCTTAAGTGGGAGTAAGAGGAAAAGGTATAACACAACGCCGCAGCCATATTGGAAGAAGTTCAACATATAGTACCAACGGCTCAGCTATTGGAAGTATTTACCTGTCCAACATTGTATTGATTTGATGCATGTTGAAAAGAATGTGGCAGAAAGTATTGTCGGGACGTTGCTGAACATTCCCGGTAGGACAAAAGACGGATTGGCAGCTAGAAAGGATTTGGAGTTTTTAGGGACTAAAAAGGAGTTGCAACCGAAAGCAAAAGGCAACAAGAAAAAGACATGTTTCTTGAAACTGTATAAACTGAAGGCTCCACTAGGGTATTGTTCTAACTTCTCTAGTTTGGTGAATCTTAGGAAACTACAAGGCCTTAAATCTCATGATTATCACATGCTTATGCAACAGTTTCTACCCCTTGCACTACGGTCCATCATGCCAGAACCAATGAGAAATGCTATAATCAGGCTTTGTTTTTTTTTCAAGTCAATTTGTAGCAAAGAAATTATTGTAGAAGAGCTTGATAAGATGCAGGAAGAGCAAGTAGTTACACTGTGCCTGCTGGAGAAGTACTTTCCTCCATCATTTTTTGATGTCATGGTTCACTTAACCGTGCACCTTGTAAGAGAGATAAAATTATGTGGGCCACCATGCTTTCGTTGGATGTATCCCTTTGAAATGTATATGAAAGTTATCAAAGGGCATGTGCGAAACAAAACTTATCCAGAAGGGTGCATTGCTGAGGAGAACATTGCGAAAGAAACAATCGAGTTTCTGAGCGAACACCAAAAAAACATCAAGAGTACTGTTGGTATTCCACATGGTAAGCATGATGATAATGGGGAGACAATTCCTGTCACAGGCGTTAAATCAGTTGAAGATTTTCCTGATCTTTCCAAGAGAACACATTTCTATGTGCTGCAGAATACGCCTGAAATAGCGTCGTATATCGAGTAAGTATTACTAACATATATACTCTAAATTATATATATATATATATATTAATTAACAATATATTATATATACTCCTACTTGCAGACAACACAAGACCTCTTTGAAAAACCAAATGCATGGTAAACGACAAGCATTGCTGGAGAGGAGCACACTTTAAAGTTTGGTGACTTGTTACGCGAAAAGGTAGATCAATTTATTAAGTCTTCTATAATTTTTAAAATTCTTTTATAGTTTCTGCAATGTAGGTGAAGAATCTAATCCTTGTAATAATTCAGGTTGAAAGAGAGCTAGCGGGCTCCCCAGGTTCTGTATCGGAAACCGTAAAGTGGTTGCACACGGAGCACACCGCGATGTTTACAAATACGACTCATACGACATCAACGGTTTTGAATTTCGTACAAAATCTCATGATGGTAGAGTTTACCAGAACAGCGGGGTTGGTGTACAGGCGGATGACATGCACATCAAAAAAGACGTGGTGACCTATGGACAAAACTTTTATTTTGGGGTTTTGCAAGAGACATGGGTCCTAGATTATCATACTAAAAGAATTCCAGTCTTCATGTGCCAATGGGTTGACCGTAAACATGTCAAACATGATATTAATGGTTACACATCGGTCGACTTAAAAAAATTTGGCCACAAGGATGATCCGTTCATATTGGCCTCGCAAGCACGCCAGGTGTTTTATGTTCAAGATCAACTGGATAGAAAAAAGCATGTTGTCCTCATGACTCCACCCAAGAATTAAGGCATTCGTATGACGAGGTCAATGAGGAATTTAGTACGATAACTTTCCCTCATGAGGGTAATACATTGCCACTTGTACAACCAAATCAACTGCCTCGTAATGAGTCCCCGGATGATTACTGGAGGCCCGGGAAAAAGCCTACAACTATTCGTAATGGAGATTGACACCGATGTCGGGGTTGTCGAACCAGCAGTTGTGTTCGTTCGGCTAGTTAGATGTAAAAAATGTTAAATTTAGGTGTGATACATGATATCACCATTCTTTACTTTGTACTTATTAATTCAAACTAAAGAAATATTGGTTGTTTTTAATACTATTACTACATATACGTACAGGCCGGTTTGTTGAATTCATTTCATCTTCTGGCTATTTTGGTCAATTGGTGTCAAGTTCAAACATACATCATGTTACATTGATAAAAGTCACAATTGACTTGTAGTGTACCATAGTAAGATCAATAAAGTCATTACACTCATAACTGACTCGTGCTATATCAAAGTTACATTAATACAAAGAAAGCCCAAAAATGCATCATGTTGTCTAGGGTGTTCATGGTTCGGTGACAGTCATCATTTCTCGTCTGATGGTTTTGTTTCTTGCACAACCTCTATTTGGTTATGTTTCAACATACTTTTCAACAGCTGGTTTCTTGCAAAACATTATCAACTCATTATATAAAAAAAGACCATTATGCCCTTCTTTTCACTAATCTTCATACCAAAATTGTACCCTCCAGACTTTGAAGAAGCCTTTAAACAAATAAAATTCAGTTTTGAAAAACCGCTTCCAAACTCAATGCCATCACCAGTAACCTAATTTAAGATTTGGTGATGGCATTGAGTTTTGGAAAGGATTTTATCAAAATCTAAGATCTTTGGGAAGTTTAAGATTTGTGGAAACCTTAGATTTTTTCTGCTTGGCCAAGTTTGGAATTCACATAACATATATAAAAGTGTAATAAATTTCAGTCACAAGTTTTATTACAGTCATTAAAGTCTCTGTTGTTATATAGTTGGTTGTTGAGTGTATAACACACTATAACTACATACTAATTACTACCTATCAATATGATTTCCACACGCTTTGGAAACGCACAGAAGCTAATTAATTTTGGAAATTAATTACATTTATACCTACTACCTGTCGAAAATCTTGAAAATATATTTATGTAATGATAGTCTACATTCAAGTTAATTAAAATAAAAAAAAACTAGTATATCACACGCTTTTGTACGCTTTAAATACCTGTCAAAAATCTTCGAAGTATATTTATGTAATGATAGCCTACATTCAAGTTTATTAAAATAAAAAAACTAGTATATCTTACTAGATATGCTACAAATCAACTGAACTACAATAAATTACTGTCTCAACTACCAAAAATTAAATTTTAGGTCTATTTTGTTATTCACTCACACTAATATCTATTTTAAAGTTAATTATAAAAAAACAACATCAACTACGCTTCGAATACACGCTTTAACCAAAATATAATAATAACATTTATAGTTAATACCAAAATATAATAATTACATTACATTAATATAGAAAAACTAATTACAAAAAACTAAATCCTAGCATCAGATTCCATATCTGAATCTACATCCGTCGGATTCTCAGCTTCTGGAATCCGAGAGGGCATGATTCTCTCCCACATGTCGTCCGAGGTGTAGGTGGAGTCCTTAAACCTTCAGAAGTGAAGGTTCACCTGAGTATGGAATGCCCCATAAAGGGACACAGCCTTGAATTCCTCCACGGAGTTCAAATCAATGCGCGCCATCTCGATTCCTGGGACTTCCATCACAAAGCTGAAATAATCAGCAGTCGTGTACCCAAGAAATCTAACCATTCGGTTAAGTTGTTGGTACGTGAAGGTTTGAGGGTGGACATAGTCCACAAACCTCACCCTTTGATTCTTCCGGACGGCCGGAAGAAAAGTGGAAAACAATGGTGTAGAAGGTGGGGTCGTAGTAGATGGGGGCATGAGTACCCGGTTCACGTACGATCCGTGTTGAAGCCATTTTTCGGAAATTAATCGGAAGAAGGTGACTGTGAATTGTGATTGTGATTTGCTGGATTGTGATTGTGATGTGATTGTGACTGGTAGTTAAACATCGTCTGACGCCGGCGGTACATCTCCCTGACAATTTGAAATTGGCAGCACGAGAAACTGGAAAGACAATGATGACGTTAGCCACTCGTCAAATCAACGTTTGGCCATTAATTACGTTTGGACACACATAAAAATATTTTATGTGACCATTTATCACTTATAGCCAGACATAATAAGTGTATCTGTGACAATAAAAAACTTAGAAAAAATAAAACTAAGATACTCTTTGATCACACAACCTCTTATAAGTGATCATTAATTACATTTGGACACACTTAAAACTATTTAAGTGTGACCATTTATCACTTATAGCCACACATAATAAGTGTATCTGTGACAATAAAAAACTTAGAAAAAATAAAACTAAGATACTCTTTGGCCACACAACATCTTATAAGTGGCCATTAATTACATTTGGACACACTTAAAAATATTTAAGTGTGACCATTTATCACTTATACCACACATAATAAGTGTATCCATGACAATAAAAAACTTAGGAAAAATAAAACTAAACTACTCTTTGGTCACACAACCTCGTATAAGTGGCCATATATTTTAAGCGTTTTAGCCACATTACTAATATATACAATGATTGTTCGTCATATTTCGCCACATTATTAAAAATGTGGCTAACAAATGTGACATTAGGTCACACAACGTAATATAAGTGGTTATATCTTTTAACTTTTAGACACATCTCTTATCAATACAGTAGTCGTTCGTCACATTTGGCCACAGTATTAAAACATGTGGCTAGTTAAATGTCACAGTTTGTGGCTAATGCATGTGTTTTTGGTCACATGTATCAAAGATCAAACAAACTATGACTGTAGGTCACATTTCGCCACACATTTTTATAATGTGGCTAGATTTTGTCACAGTTTTTTTCAAAGTGTGGCGAAAAGTACCTGAGTAGGTATAGAATGGTCACATGAAGAATAACATGTGTGGCCAAAACATTCTGGAAGGTTTTCAAATATGGTCAAAGACCTTTTAGCCACACATTTAAGCCGAAGTGTGGCAAATCGCCCAGACCACATGTGTGGCTAAAAGTCGATTTTCACGTCGTGAAATCGCAATAATTGTGAGACTTGAACTAATGTCGAAATATGTAAATCGCGTGTCAGATAGGATGAAATTTGAGAAACGAAGTCTTTACGTAAAATTGTTCATTCGTTTCCAAGAAAATTTGAATATAATAATAACATAGTCTCGCGTTAACGCGTAACTAAAGAAACGTTTGCTCATCATCGAAAGTAAATCTTGTAAGCCAAATTGTTAAAGGAGTTTGTGTGCATAAAGTTGTTGTGACGAAAATAATTTATATAAAGTAATGATGCTTGAGATAATAAGAGGTAATAGTTCGCGTAAATCGTTATTGAACAAAACTCATGACACAAAGTTTAGTATATAGGGTATTTATAAATGCGTCCCAAAAAGATTTATGAAGTCATGATCATTGAGTTTATGCAAAATGATGAAATTTGTTACTAAATAAATCTAGCATTCAACATTCAAAATGAAACCTCGTATTTATGAACTTATTAAGAGATTTATCACCTTAGGTGACAATAATTAAAGCCTTGAAATCATACATATAATCGTTTAATAATCCTTGAATACAAATCCTCATAATAAAATTTTGTTGTCATGACAATCTTAGATTTTTCAAAGATGATTTATAAGATTTGGACATAATATGTAAATCGTTAATCTTGAAAGAGTTTATAAACTATAAGTGATTATTTGAACACATGAGGTTGTTATAAGTACACTAGTTGTATATATATATATATATATATATATATATATATATATATACCCAAAAAAATTAGGGAAAAAAAAGAATGAAGCTCGTGTGTGTATGGAGGGTTTTAGGCTTCGTACGGTGAACAGTTTGGAAGTTTAGTGGTAGGTGAGGGTGTTTAGGTCGGCTTGGATAGTTGAGTTTTCTTGAGTTGAATCGATGAGGTTTGTTGAGTTTTGGTCATTTGAGTGGGTTAGGCTTAGCTGATTTGTGTGAGTAGTGGTTGGGCTAATAGGTGAGGTTTGGCTTATTTGAGCTTGGGTTAAGTTGATGGGTTGGATAATTTGATCTTGGCTAGTTTGGGTTAAGATTTGGTTTATACATGTATTTTGTAAGGAGTGTTTGGGTTGCTATTTTGATATCAAACTCTATGGTTGGATGAGAACGATGTGGCGATATGGTTTGTGACTCGACATGGTATGGGTCGAAGGGTTTTGAGTCTTAGTTGGGTAAACTTTGATTTGCATATGTTCAAAGCATTCGTGAGTGTGTTTGTCGGTGTCTTTGAAGTATTAGGATAGTGATTTTGATAGGTTTTCGTGGCGTGGGAGTGTCGGTATTTAAGGTTTTTTGTTGGGTTAATGTTGTACATCTTGGATTTTGCATGGGGCTTGAGTAGGTGAGGATATAACTTAATGTTTTAGGTTTCGTTCATATTGAGAAAAGATTTGAGTGCCCGGGAAACTTTTGAAATGGAAGGGTGGTTTGATTTAAGGTGGTAGTTTGAGTCGGGATGCGGTGTTTAGGAACTTGTGGTTGCGTCTAGGGAGATTTTTTTTTATAACTAATAATAGGTATTAAATTGAAAATATCATAATTTATAAATAATGTTTGAAGCATCCACGAAAATTTTGATAATAAAAATTACAAGTTAATATATATAGGAATATATATATATTATATAAACAAAATTTTTGAGATCCGAGCGTGTGAATCACACAAAAAGTTTTTATAAAGATTAAAATAAAAAATTTTTATTTATTTATTTATTTTTTGCTTTTGAGGAAATTTAAAATACATAAATTGAATATTAAAATTTGTTATGAGGTTTCAATATTAAATGATGAATGTTGTTTTTGGGACACCAAGTTGCGTAATGAAAATTTTTTTTTATTTTTTTATTTTTTTATTATATTTTTTTTACCAAGTTCGTTACTTAATATTGTGTAACGAAAATATCGTGGTAAGTTAAAATGTCCGGCACTGCATATCGAGAGATCACAAGTAACGATTTTTGGTCTTTAAAATAAAATTTCTATGGGGTTTTGCATGAGAGTTTCAAGAAGATTACAGACTATAAGTTTGTGACTTTCTTGAGAAATCATGACAAAACTATCATAAGAAATTTTAAAACGCGGAAAATCGTATGATGTAAATTTTTATTTGCGAAAATTTATAATGAACCAAAGATTGCATGATAAAAGTTGTTATGAAAATAAATTTGGGTAGCGAAAATTTTTACCATGTGTATTATATAATGTGGTGTAATTTAAAATGTCGTGAGAAGTTTAGATAATTAATATTTTGAATGATCGTCCAAAATAAACGGAATAGTTATAAAAAGGAATATTGGATTTTAATAATCCCTATTAAATGGTATTGGCCGATAATAATTCATATTCGTTTTATCGCCACTGGCAGTCCCAAATTCAAAAAAGTTGGCCTCCAATGGTCCCCCGTTAAAAATGACTTAACGGCGTTATAGTTTTTTCAGAATTTCGAACCAATGTTTTAGGGCTTTTGATCGTTAAAAGGATACGATTCGATCGATGTAAAACTTAGCTCGAAACAATGATCCAAACGACTTAATTTTGGTTAATTGTAAGTTCAAACACCCGAATTGAAGCATTGTTTCGTCATTTTGAAACACTATTTCAAACAAAATTTTACACCAATCGACTCGTATCCTCCTAACGATCAAAAGCCCTAAAACATTGGTTCGAATTCTGAAAAAACTATAACGCCGTTAAGTCATTTTTAACGGGGGACCATTGGAGGCCAAATTTTTTGAATTTGGGACCGCCAGTGGCGATAAAACGAATAGGGATTATTTTCGGCCAATACCAATTAATAGGGATTATTAAAATCCAATATTCCTTATAAAAATAAAATTTTATACAAGGACTTTAAAGACAATTTAAAGTTTATATAATAGGAAATTTACTTGAAAAGTTGAGCTGAAATTTATCATAAAACCTTCTTAATATGATGAAATTTATAATAAGATTTTCGTTTGTAAATCGTCTTAATGAAAATAAATAGCATATTAAAAATCATTATGAATAGATCAAACTCTATATATACATTTATTTATTTATTTATTTATTATTATTATTTTTATTATTATTATTTAAACGAAGAGATTTTAATGAACGAAATTTGCAATAAAAATCCTTGTGAATTTGAAAATGAGAAAATTGGCGTAAAACTTTACCATATAAAATCGAGATATAAAAGAATTATTAACAATAAGAAAAAATATAACATTTATAAATGAAGACTTGTGATAAGAATTTATAACAAAATGAAGGAAAAAAATGGTTTAAATTCTTGAAACGTAATAATAATGTTTTAAGATTTAAAGGTGGAAAAATCGCGCATGAACCACCATGACTTGATATTCCGACACTAAAAACCTTTTTACAAAACTACCATGTTGGGGTCTAAACATGTGCACGTACCACCGCGTCTTTTTCATGTTTTTGACTCAAATAACGATTGTAACAAAAATAATAAATCGGAATACAACGTCATGTCAAAACACTAGTCCACGAACCACCGTGATTCTGTTGTTTCAACAACGAAAATTAGGATGGCGAGCGGAACGCTCGCATTCGACTACTTAAAGTGGTCATCTCATATGAGACAATCTTTAAGGAGATTTGAAACAACGGGATCCAAGTTAAGCTCGTGATCCATAAAACACAATAAAAACTAATGTTTTTGCGTTTTAAGGTAAGGATACCTTGGAGTACTATGAAAGTGTGTGTATGTGTATATTTATGATTTGATCAAATAAATAAGTATATAAATAAACAAGTGTATTGAACAATCAAGTAGGGTAAACAGGTATAGGCAACACGTATAAGGACCCTAAAGTAAAGACTATACTAGGTCGTTACGTCTAACCACCTATCTTATTGACTTGTGGCTCTGATATCAATCTGTCACACCCCGACCAAAGGCGGAGGAACATGCCGGGGTGCAACGTGATTGGACAAATACACAAGGCGCTATTTAAAGTGACAATATTTATTTAAGTCATTTTATTTAAACAGATCAATAAACAACACATCTCGTCCACACAAACAAGTTGAATACAAGTAGCAGTTATATTGTTCGTTTTACTAATATCCTAATATTCTTGGTAACGTTTTCGTCAAGTCCTTGAGCCAACAAAAGTCAAACCTGTAACATTTCATAAAATAAAGTTTGTCAACACAAATGTTGGTGAGCAAATCATAAGTTTGAGCATATAAGTATATAGTAATAAAAAGCCACAAAAATTGTATACGAAACGATAAATAAAAGCAACAATATGGATAATATGAGGTCGCTAACACATTAGCGACACCTGCCATAAGAGAATACCAGATGGTTCAGGATTTTTATATGAGGTCGTTAATGAGAATACATTAACGGCACCGTCTATAAATAGATTTGGATATCATGAGGTCATTAATAAGAATACATTAACGGCACCATGCTAAAAGAGAATACCAGATAGTTCACGGATGTATGAATCAACCTTCCAAAAGCGGTAAACACATAAGCATATAAGCGTATAAGCATAGAACACTAAATCGAGCATTTATCTAAGTAAAGTATACAATAATGTTTGTGGTTTAAGATTCAAGTATTAAAGCATTTAGTTTGATAAGTATGAAATGTCACCCCAAAACGAAAGATGGAAAAAGGTGTATGAAAGTACTCACCTCGATTGACGAATTGAGAAACTAATAAGTGATCGACATATAGAAAGCTTGTAAATGAAACGAACAAATCCGACTTGAAAGCTAATTGAAAACGAATAAATAAAATATATTAATGAACTTGAACTTTAGTTGATATTACATTTGAAACATTGGACAAGAAGGTTCGGTTGTTAATCGGATTACCGGTTAATTTGTTAACGATTAGGGACTCGTACTTAATTGGTAATTTATACTAAAATAATATTATTTTATTGGGCTTTTAAATAACTAACCCAATATTGAATAGAAACAAGACGGGTTTAAATCAAGAGTTCGGTTTTATAAAAATGAATTGATAATAAAGTTTATAATAATATTGTTAATGTAAGTAATGATAATAATATTTCAAAAAAGATATGTTATATATATATATATAAGATGATGATAATAATAATAACAATAATTATTATTAATAATATTAATATAGTATAATACTAGTAATAATAGTTAAAGAATAACGATCTTAGTATTAATTAAAATGTTTTTGATAAAAATAATAATATTGATAGTAAATAATGATACCAACCTCGATGTTGGTTCGACTTCTAACCGAGGTCACAAAAAAAATATAACAATATTATTGTTAATAATTAATGATAAAAATATGGTTTTAATAAATAATGATAATATGATTTTTATTAATAATAATAACAACTTTAATATTTATAAGAATAATCATTCTAATAATAATAGTAATGATGAATACATATAATAGTAAGTTTAACATATTAATACTAATAATAATTTTTATGTAATAATATTAGTATTAATAGCAACCGAAATTTGTTAAGCATAAAAATAACACCAAAACCGATCTAGGGTGAGACTCGAAACCCGTGACCTCTAGTTCAACTATCAACCAACCAAACCAAGATAACAATTTGTTAATTAAACTCATACTTGAACCCAAAATTGTTAATTTACCTATTAGTTGTACAAGAGGTCGTGGCTCTATATCGGGAAAGAACCGAGCCGAACCCACCGGAGACAAAGAAACAGAAACTGTCGGAGCCGATTCCGGCCGACGGAGGCACGCCGGAAATGGAACAGAGAGAGAGAAGAGAGAGAGAGACGGGGAGAGAGAGAGAGAGAGAGCGAGAGAGAGAGAGAGACATAGAGAGAAAGAGAATAGAAAGAGAGTTACGAAGAGAAAAGGAGAGATTGGAGCACCGATGGCCGGTTTTCGGTCGCCGGAATAACGAACCGGAGAGGGAAGGGGGGCTGCGGGGTTGCCGGAAAACCGAGAGAGAGGAGGGAACTGGTGGTGGTGCGTCGGAGGTACAGGGGGAGAGGTGGCCGGCGGTGGTGGGGTCGTCGGACCGCTGCTCCGGCCGCCGGAGGCGGCTACCGGAGATTCGAGGTCACCGGAAACGACTAGGGGAAAGGAGAGGGAGAAAGAGATGGAGGCTAGGTGAATGAGATTAGGGTTAGGGTTTTATGAATATTTATGTATTTTATATTTTCAAAACAAACCCTCATGTTTCAAACAAAGTTTAAAATGAGTTTAAAAGTTTTTACAAAATAAAAGTTTACAAAAACTAATACAACTCGAGACCCGAATTTGACAAATTTCACATCATCTGTTTTGTCCAATTGACTACGAATTCAAGCAGAAAAACGATGAACACTATTAGGTAAGCAATAATACTAGTCAATTTCATACATTATCTACATAAATTAGGCGCATTAAACTAAAATCGGGTTCAACCGTCTCTGTTTTTGCTTTTTCTTGTTAATCAAAGAACAATAGTGTTGTTAGTTACATAATAAGTGTTGATTAGGCATGTGTTGAGTCTATTCTGAATGATTTGTGTATATACTGTAGATTAGGTGTGTTATAGGTGCCGATTAGGTGTACAATGCGTCAAATTTGAACAGTTCGTATGTGTAGTGTAGATTAGACGTCTATAACTAGTTATGAGAGCCCATTATTTACATTATGAATGGAATATTATATAGATATAATACATGAATGTTGTACTTCACTCTAGAATTGCTAATTATAGTGCACATATGTATTGTTGAAAATAGTAATGGTAATGTTATTTAGCATGTTTCTTTATACTACACATGTAAAAATGTAATAAGAATATTAGATCGTTTGTGTAGTTCAGTTGTGATGATAATATCCATATGTAACGATAATGTTAAGGTAGTCATGTTAATACATATATGCAATACATATTAAGATACTAATTTTCAGCTTTGATGACAATGTTCGAATGTTTGTTAGGTATAATACATATACGTAATAAAGATAAAAATGTCCAGACTAATAGCAAAACAGGGGAATTACTAACGACGAAAGTGAAGACGTTTCAGAAAATAATGACGAATATAGGAGTATTGGTAGTATGGTTAGACAAGTTGATACATTTCATACATAGAGTATTCTGATTACATATATTTGAATCGATTATATTACATAGGTATGTAGTACATGTGATCAATGAATGGCAATAACCTATTTCAGAAATGTTGTTTCAATCATCTAATTTGTCCAAATTTGCAGCGAAATCGAACATAAATTATAAGAAAAAAAGTAGGGCAACAACTGTTATGTTCAAATTTCATAAATTATGTCATCTTTTAGGCTTACATTAATTATTGATGCATTACATGCATATACAGGTATGATCCATTACATATGTATTACTTGCATTATTGATGCACTACATATGTGCATTACAAATGTATTACACATTTGCATTACTAATGTATTACACTTATATATGTGGTTATGGTGTATTGCACATATGCAGTACCGATGTACTACATATGTGCACTACACACATAGTACACATATTGTATACGTGAGCAAACATAATAACACAACTGTTTTATTGAAACAATATGCAAGAAAACGTGCGGGCAAGAAAGGAAACAGGGCATGAAACAGGGGAGGACAGCAGGCAACAAAGATGTCAATTTAGTTAAAAACATATTTTCTAATCATATTAACAATGCATGTGTGTAATAAATTATTAATACATATTCCCATCATATATGTTTGTTATAATGGTTGTTTTTTTACTGAATCAATAGCTAAAAAATGAAGGGGGGGAAAAGAAAAAAAAAGTGGGTTTTTAATGAGGGAGGGTAAAATTGGAACAACAACAAAGTTGGAGTATAGTTCATCATCAGTCGCACATCATCTATCTACTCATCGTTAAATAGGGTTTCTTCAAAATCACCCTTTCTATCTTCTATTTCATCCTGTTGATTGCAAAATCAAGCAAAGAACTCATAAGCACTAGCATGTAAACGTTGTTTTTCATTCAATTTACACTTAATCATTGTCTATTAGGCGTTCTACATGCATCTCGTAGCAATACTCTATTTTTTTTTAATGAACAACAGCATAACGTGACGAACGTTAATAACATTGATTGTTAATGAAAGTTATAAATGATGTGTATATGTAGCGTCACACATTGATATCAATTTAGGTATCTTACATGATTAGTCGAATATTGCATATATGTAGTACATAATGTATTTTACTGCATATTTTTAGTTATATTGCATATGTGTAGTGTTAAACATAAGAATGTTAACGTGAATGTATATACATTAGTACATATAATGTGTATAGTATTGTGATTGCATACTTTCATATCAATGACCTTACATATAAATTTCACAGGCATGAAAAATAGAAAAAGGTCACGAAAAAATGAAACAAACACCACTAGTGGACAAGGAATACAAGCTTGAGGAGTATGGGGGAAAAACGATGATGAAGAAAACCAATTTAGATATATGCTATGTTGAAGTTACATGAAGTGATGATTATACATCATTTCCATTACGTATATTTTTTTGAAACACGCTTATATAATTGTATTAACTGTATTGCATATACGTAGTACTACTGCATTACATATATGCAGTACCATCTTGTTACATATATGTAGTACTGCAATATTACATATATACATTACTTATAAACATCAACTGTTTAATTTAGTTCTTAATTGGGTTATGAAGATATGATATCAAGGAAGTGACCAAGAATACGAAAACGCTTTGTTGAAAATAAAATAGCATTTTATAAAAATGAAGGAGGACTGTCAAGCCTAGAAATATGATGACGTTCGACTCCGCATCAACAGTTTGTTTGTGTTAAAGAAGTGTTGGAGAAAAGGTGAATCTAAGATTAAATATAAGTAGACCCTGTTGTTCATATTCAGATCATATCCTCAAGTCAACCATATATATATATATATATATATATATATATATATATATATATATATATATATATATATATATATATATATATATATATATATATTTGATTTATGCCATATAAATGTTTTTTGAACTAGGGGTGAGCATTTCACAGGTCACGCCCTCCAAAAAAATGTACCCGACCCACTAACCTGTTTAATAAAACCATATTCCATATATGGTCCAAGTTTCGGCTTTGAAAGTTCAATCTGATTGATAAACGATCTGGGTCGGGTCATGCGCGAAGGAACATTGTTGGAACCGCAAACCCATGAAACTCCTACTGCTGCTTATATTCACATTCATCTTGAGATACAGTTTGCATATAAACCAATTCAACCAATCTTATCATGCAAACCATTAGTTAATTCAGTTTGCAAGGTAGCAATAGATTGGTGGTACACTTCATGCAAACAAATCATGTAACATTCATGCAAAAAAACCTATCTATTGTTAGTCAACCCTCAACCATGAAAAAGTCAGGGAAAATTTTGACCATTTGTACTGCTATATGTGTGACATTCGTCAATTTCGGGTCTCGTTTTATATTCATTTTGTAATCATTTTGTAACATGTCGATTTTTCGCGTTTTATTTTAATAAATTATACTTCGTAGTTGTGGTTAAGCTTGTAAACCCGAACCGGCAATTTATCAAATCATTGATGTTATAACTCTAGCGTGTGTGGGGTTTGTCAAAATACAGTTATTTATAGTTTATAAGCTCGGTTAAATAAACTTTAGGGACTAAAGTGGATTTCCTTAAAGCTATACAAGATTTAAATAATTTATAACTAAATATCAAACATGAGGGGCCAAACTTAAACATTTATAAACCATCTATATAAAAAAAAAACCCTAACCCTAACACCATTTCATCCAGTCGCCCACCCCCCCCCCCCCCCCCCCGCCTCCGTTTTCCGGCGACCTCGAAATTCAGACGAGAAACCGGCGACGCCGATTTCGGCCACCACCCACCTCCCCCCGTAACTCCGACACCACCTCTCTTTCCCTCTCTCGGTTTCCCCGGTAACCCCTCACCCTCAGCCGTTCTTTTCCCTCCCTCGGCTTTCCGGCAGCCGTCTCCGGCGGCCGGAGCGGCGGCCCGGTGCTCCGCATCTCTCTCTCTCCGTCACACACTCTCTCTCTCTCATTCTGCTCTCTCCGTCTCTCTCTCTCTCTCTTTCTCTGCTCTCACTCCTTCTCTCTCTCTCTCTCTCTCCGTCTCTCTCTCTCCCTCCGACTCTGCCCTTTGTCTCTGACGGCTTTGGCTCGGGTTCTTCCCGGTGTAGAGCCACGGCCATATGAACATCTAAAAGGTAAATAATTTAGGTTTTGGTGCTATCAGTTTTCATATGTCGATTATCTTCTTTGAAACGGGTTGGAAGGGTATGAAGTTGGTTTGAATTGGGGAAAAGATGAACAGCCGGGTAATGGAAATATATATTTTCTTATGGGTTTAATTAACCATTGTTATCTTGGTTCGGTTGGTTTGTACGTTAGTTGTTGAACTAGAGGTCACGAGCTCGTGTCTCATCCTAGACCGGTTTTGGTATTATTTTTATACTTAACAAATTATTGTTACTATTAGTACTAATATCACTACATAAAAAAATTATTATTAGTATTATTAATATCATTATTATCTTTATTATTATTATTATCATCATTTACAAAACAGTTTTTATTATTATTATTATCATTATTTTCATAATTAATAGATTATTATTATTATGATTATTATTATTATCATTATTATTATGATTATTAAGTAATATTATCAAATTCTATTATTGTTGATATTATCCACTTGTTCATTGTACCGAAAACCATGTCGAGCCTAGTTGCCATTTATCGTCGTCGTCACTCGAGTTATATTTTTTATCACTAATACTACTATTATTAAAATGTGATAAGTATTAGTTATTATTAATATGGCACATATAATTATTATAATAATTATTATTATTATTATTAAAATTCATAAATCTATTAATTGTGTATTCAACAACAAAAGTAATTATTATTATATTTATTATTACTACTACTATTATTAGTTTTAGCAAAAATTCTCAATTGGTGGTATTATTATGTATTATTATCATCATTATCTTATATATATCTATATATATGTAACATATTTTAAAATTATTATTATCATTACTATCTTTATCATTAATAATATTGTTACAAGCTTTATTATCAATTCATTTTTATAAAACCGAACTCTTGATTTAAACCTGTCTTGTTTCTATTTAATATTGGTTTAGTTATTTCAAAGCCCGATAAAATAATGTTATTTTATTTTAATTATCAATTAAGTATGAGTCCCTAATCGTTAACAGATTAACCGGTAACATGATTAACAACCGAACTTTCTCATTCAATGTTTCAAATGTAGTTTCAACTAAAGTTCAAGTTCATTAATATATTATTTATTATATTTAAGGTGTTTGTCATTTCAAGTCGGATCCGATCTTTCTCGTTCGTTAGCTTGTGCATTATTTTATCTCTATCTATTATTCCGGGTTTATCAATCAAGGTGAGTACTTTCATACCCTGTTTTCTATCTTTCGTTTTGGGGTGACATTTCATACTTATCAAACTAAATGCTTTATTTACTTGAATCTTAAATCCACAAACGTGATTGTATACTTTACTTAAATAATTGCTCGATTTGGTGTTCTATGCTTACATGCTTATGTGTTTATCGTTTTTGGATGGTGGAACTATAAATCCTAGACCATTTGGCAACCCCTCATGGCAAGGTGTCGTTAACGTAATGCAATTAACGATAACTATAAAATCCTAGACTATTTGGCATCCTCTTATAGCTAGGTGTCGCTAACGTAAAACTATTAGCGATATCTATTTTATCCAAGTTGTTGCTTTTATCTATTGTTTCGTATACAAGTTTTGTGGCTTTTTATTACTATATACTTATATGCTCCAACTTATGAATTGCTCACCAACCTTTGTGTTGACAAACTTTATTTTATGAAATGTTAAAGGTTTGACTTTTGTTGACTCAAGAACTTGATGAAAAAACGTTACCAAGACTATTAGGATATTAGTAAAACAAATAATATAATTGTTACTTGTATTCAATTTGTTTGTGTGAACGAGATGTGTCGATTACCGATTTATGAAATAAAATGAGTTGAATAAATATTATCACTTTAAACAGTGTCTTGTGTTTTTGGGCAATCGGTTGCACCCCGGCATGTTCTGCCGCCTTTGGTCGGGGTGTGACAATATGGAGCTGCAGTAGATGAATTCTCATAACTAATTAACAATATTTTGAAGTACATCATATAAATTACTCGCGAATACACACAACAAACCGGATTTATGCATAAAAAAATCCCATAGTATGTCAAAAAACCATTTATTGTGTAAAGCGGTTCCACAAATCTTATTTAAAACGTGGTTTAAAAATCAATTATCTGCTAATGGGCAGTCTATAACAGACGTGTGAAACCTGCCAACCCATCCCGTAGAACCTGTTTCAAAATATGGACGACTAGATAGTCCATTCCGGTCCAGTCATACCCGATGCGTGATCATATATCGGACAATATTGTTTTAGAACCATTACCAACATAGAGAATTCAAAACTGAATATGTTACGACTGCGATAACCACCAAAGTATTCATAACCTAATGTATTTTTATAATACAAATATTTAAACAAAAAAACAGTCCTAATCAACAATCAACCACATCTTTTTCTTGCTCATTTCATCTGGTCGATATGCTTGCATCAATGCATGATTTCTTTATACACTTGTTAGTTGATGGGGTAGAGTTTGCACTGTGGTGTAGTAGTTGATCACCTAATGGGATGATGGTAATGGTTATTTTGGGTACCTGGGAACAAAAGTTTACCCATATAAAGATCAAACGACACCAGACAGACCATATATCATCATTATGATCATAAATCATCTTCAAAACTACATAATACAATGTTTTAATAGTCAACAGACTGCATATATGTATTTTTTTATTAATATTACGTATATGTAATACTAGCAGTGTGGTATTACACATGTGTAATTCTCGATATGACACATCAGTAATACATGTATTACATTGTAAGGCCCCGTTACCGGTAGCCCTACTTTGGTGTTGGATTTACTCATAAACACAGTTATAAATATCAGAGTTAATTAAAGCATCCGCGGAACATTAAAACTTCAACCATAATATATTACATAACTTCCAAATCTCGTTTACCAAACATTCATAGCCATTTAAAAATAAAACATAGTCTTTAATTCATCATAACATTTCTGCGAGATGCCAGTATCTTCGATTCCATGCCATGTGTCTTCAATCATGCGAGCTGCCTCAACCTATTTGCCTGCGTGTATATTAAAAGTTAGCTACGCTGAGTGAATTCTAGTTAATCACATAACTTACTTTACGTACACATATACGTGCCCGTAGGTACGCATTACATACTTAACATGTCCATCGTTCTTTCGTATACATTCATAACTAGCCTTACGTTATAAAGAGCATTCGCCCTACATACCTCGGATATTATTAGGGTCCGGTACCCTCCATCCTCGGATATTACTAGGGTCCGGTACCCTTTCTTCCATACCTCCTTAACATACTTTCTATATACATAATCGTAAGTTTCGCACATACATACATCATTCATTCTTCATCTTACAACAAACATATAACATCAACCATTTCCTGGCAGTACATGCAATTCCGAAGATCGTTCATGTACTGGCAAGAAACCATTCATACATTTCACATAATACATATATGGCATACACTTATCACTTAGGATAAGTGTATTAACTAATCACATCGAGTATGCACACAGCCCCGAAAACATAACAAGGAATGGGGATAGAAACTCACCTGAAGTCGGTTACGTTCACCGTTAATTGTTATTCCTTTCTTCAGTTGGGCGCGGCTAACTGTATAATAATTACACGTATCAATTATCTATCACTATCTATAACGTCTTTCTAGTCTACTTATGACCCACAACGAACGGGGTCCGGGGGCAACGCCCCTGGCAGCGGGGTCTAGGGGAGGCAGCCCCTAGCAGGGTCCAAGGGGCAGAGCCCCTGGCTGGGGTCGAGCTTCCAGGTCAGCATGGAAAAATTTTATTTCCATTAACTGTCGTAACACATTTTCCATTAGGATTTTAAATTATTATTTAATTCGCTAACTCAAAAGTTCAAGGGCTTAATTGTAATTAATTCATTCTTTTTCTAAGTCCAGGGACTGTTCTGTCATTCTTTCAAAGTTCTAATTCGTTATTCAGTCCTTAACGAATGGGATTTCATAGCGAATTAACTATTATAACAAATCTGGATTTGTAACGAATCAAGCATTATAGCGAACTGGTCCTTATGACAAATTGAACCCTTTCACGAACTGGTCCATATAGCGAATTGGACCATAACGAATCAGCCCCAAACGAACCAGCCCAACGAATTGGTCCATCTAATTCGTCATCTTCTCTAACGAACTGGTTATAGCGAATCAAGGGTAATTCGTTACCCCTTTCCCTTAACAAATTAGATACGAACTACAGCTAGTTCGTTATGCTTTCCTCAGCGAATAGTCTTAACGAATCACCTTTGATTCGTTAATCCCCCCTAGCGAACTAGGGTTAGGTCAGGGAATGTCATAACATTCCCTGACATACCCTTAACCTCGTATTACTTTTCCGGCGCCGCCTTTTCGGCGCCGTCATTGCCGGAAAAACGCGAACTCACCGGAAAAACGAGTTTTAACTCGTTTTTCACCGTTTTTCGCCCCGTTCGATCCAAATCTGAGCTAGGGTGATCCCTAAGCTCATCATAGGTTCGGTTTATACCCGATTCCACCCGGATCTCGTGATTTAAACGGTTTAACGGTGTCAGCTCGTTGTTTCGCAACTATATCTAACGGGTTAAGCTCATACAATATTAAACTATCGTTACCTCGGGTCGGTGCTCGGTTTCCTTCTTGATTTTGGCTAGGGATAAGGAAGAACTAGAGAGAAATCTTAAGTGTGTGTTTTTGGGTGGTGTATGGAATATGTGTGAATGTGGATTAAGTGATGATTAATGGTATTTATATTTAGGGGTCATGGGCTTAAGCCCATGGTCTTTCCTTCTTCTTTCATACCCCAAGTCCATAACCCATATCCATTTACCCAACACTAGCCCAACTCATATTCTATTTATCTAAACCGATAACGACCCACTATAAAATAGACGAAGTTTATTTTATTAATATAACCGAAAGTAGGATGTTACATACATATATGTAATACCAGGGGCGAGCGTAATTAGTGCTGGACTGGAAAACCCGATAACCCAAATCGCAACTCGAATCTGCAATATTACATTCGGTTCAAGGTCAGGTCATATTTCCTTTTTATTTTGGTTTCGTGCCGGATATCGGGCAAGGACAAGGGTTACCCGAGTTTTTCATGCCCGACCTGAATTCGTAATCAAATTTACAAAAATTATATATGTTGATACCATATTTGAGGGCATGCTGATCTTTCTTCTCTTTAGGCTTTAACCTATTAAAAATAATAGCCGATCACTATCATAATACTTGTTAAAAATCAAATTAACAAAGCAAAAAACAGAAGCAGAAATCAAAGTTGATTCAACTTACAACATATTTCGTTCAAGAGCATTAATCATCTATTTATTTAATTTATTTTCAACTAATTTTCTTTGAGGCTTTTCATCAAAAAGTTGGTGGACATTCCCAATTAAAAGGCTGATTAAGCCTACGTTGAACGATTAACCACAAAAGCTGAAAACCAATGTTGTACTAATCAATTAAAAGGGAAGAAATGAGACCAAAATTTAACATATGCTTCAAAATCGCAAAAAAAAATGAACCACCTGCTAAATAAATAGATACCACACATGTGTAATACTCAGTATTACACACATAATACATGGGTATGTAATACATGTATTACACATCGTAAAACTTAATCCAGTAATTAGGTTAAATCAAGCGCTCTGTATTCCTAATAAATCATAATTAACAAGCGATTGTCTACTAATCATGTCGTAACTTGCGAGTAATCAATTAAACTATCAAGTTAATTCATGAAAAAGATAACATTCGAATTAGAAATATCTACAATTGCCATGATAAACGATTGAAATCATGTTGAATCGATAATCGATCTTCAATATTTAGGGCTCAGAATCATCGACTAAGATGTATTGTATGCTTTGTTTGTTGAAATCGTCGCACACGGCTAGGGTTTGATCAAACATGGAAGTCAGGTTTCCATCGCACAGGGGAAGCCAATGTCTGTCCAGGTCTATTGGGAAACAAACTTACAAATATAACATTGTAGTTAAGAGTTCTCTAGTTCTCTTCCTAATATGGAGTTCTCTCTTGATCCTTTTCATATATATATATGTATATATATATATATGTATATATATATGTGTATATATATATATATGACCTACATCGGTTTTGAAAGAAACTTATGTTGAAACATACAAAAAAATAAGCGTCTGTGATCGTATATTTTAAAATTAAGAAAACATAGTATATTAAAATATGTATGAATAAAATATGTTAAATTCAAAAGTTTGTTATAGAAATAAAAAAAAAGTAAGTGAGATGTTAATAAGTAAATGGTTAATATATTTACTATTTCATGAATGGTGACTTTATGTGAGTTAACTACCACTTGCATTATATATATATATATATATATATATATATATATATATATATATAGGGGTGAGTTAACGTACAATAATAGGTTATCGTACATTAGGTACGCGAGACCCTGCACCGCCAGATCCTAATTGCAATCAAAAGTATGCGGTGGCATAATTGTAATTAAATCAAAAAAATACTTCTCGCACAACAGATCGTCATTTGCTGCAAGCCTTCAACCATAATCAAATCATCCACAAAACTAAAGCATAATCAAAATCGATAAACCCCTTATCGCTATAGTTTAATAATTTTCAAATTGATCAAAAATTGTTGATTTAATCAATAGAATTGATGTGTAGGAGCTTTAGAATCATCAATCGATTATGAAATTGCATAATAATACACTTAATTGAGCTATGATTAGGGTTCATGTTTAAACGTTCTGCACAAAAACTTTAAACGTTCTGGACTTTTTGTACAGAACTTCTAAACTTTTTGTACAGAACTTCTAAATTTTTTGTCTAGAACTTCTAAAGTAAAAAGTTTAGACCAAAATGAAGAAAAAGCTTAAACGTTCTGACCAAAAATGAACAAAAAGTTTAAACGTTTAACTAATACGTTTTGATCAAAACTACAAATTTAAACGTTCTGACCAAAATGAACACCTTTAAACGTTCAAGTTTAGATGTTATGTACCAAAACTTTAGAAGTTCTAACAAAAGGTTTAGAAGTTCTATACAAAAAACTTTAGAAGTTCTATACAAAAACTTTATACGTTCTATTTAAACGTATTATACGTTCTGTTTAAACGTTCAGAACAAAAATCAATTAAACTTTAAAAGTTCAGTACAAAAAGTTTATACGTTCTGTTTATACGTTTTAGGTTAATGATAATACGTTCAATGTTAAAACCCAGAACTCAGACTCAAAATTGATAACTGTAACTTCAAATTGATGATTAATTGGATCAATTTCAAAGTTTAATTGATCAATTAGTTCATCAATTTCAATTTCAATTTCAATTGATCAATTTGATAAAACTAACCTGTGAACAACTCGTGACGGAGGAAGATGGTGTTCACGACGGTAACGTCGATGGTCGTGACGGTGAATACAATCGTTGGACGGTGTCGAATTGATGAACGGTGATAGTGAAGGAGGACGGAATCGATGGGAGCAGTGGATCATAGTTGATGAAATTTACAATATTGCCATCGCGCGATTTTGAAATCAACAGTGTAGGAACTCGCGTACGTAATGTACGATTAGGGATTATTGTATTGGATCTTTTATCTATATATATATATATATATATATATATATATATATATATATATATATATAATATGACACAATGTATGTTGACATTTCTTTACCATAATGACTCCGAATTAGGACTATGTAGTATTTGGTCCAGACCGACCAAACATGTGGATGGAATGGTGATGGTTTAGTTGATCGCTCATCGGTCTTTTGTTTTATATTCCGGTTTATACCGACCAAAATCAAAATCTATCAAAAGCATAACTTCGAGGGCGCTTGACTCACTTAAATAGGATAAAACTAGGTTAGTTATACGAATGCTCAATGAGGTATATCCGGATTCCACGTATGCTCCTCACTTTTCAAAAGTTACAAGTATACTCCCAATACTTTTGCAACGGGTAGCACGAATGCTCCTTCGAGTGGATGGGCATTAGTTCTTTCGGTTTAGTATGCTCCTACCTTTTTTCTGCAAACCTGATTAGCAAAGCACACGACTCCCAATGGCTTCATATCATCATGACACTATCGAGTATCAAGAATGATCTCTACACTTTCAACTGCATTGGTAATCATGGCCTCAGTTAATCTCTCGCTACCATCGATCAACCATCTTTTTAATACTTTCTAAGTAAACTATCTTGAGAATAACAAGCGATATTTAGACAGGTCGTGTAACTAGATTATCCAAGGTTCAATTCTATCTTGATAAGAATTTTATTCTGAAACAATACATAAACGTAAAGCTTCTTGTCATCGATTATTCAGACACATCAAATACATAATTATATGTTTAAAAAGAATACTATGAAGTGCCTAAAGAACAAATTTAGTCTCCTCACAATAAAACAAGCATATGCTTCACCTGAGAATGTTGATTTGCAGCCAACAAGGGTATGTTTAGATGGTGTTTTGAGTTATATAGTTTTCTTTGCAGGCTCGTCATCAACCGATGCTGTAAAATTACGCCTTTCATCTGAGCTGGCGGTTATAACTGGCATCCAAACATCAGCTGTATCACTCAGCAGGGACTTCACCTCCACATCAGCTGAAGATATCATCTCATCCACATGTGCCAGCTTGGCAGATAGTTTGTCCAACTCAGCAGCTATCTCCAGCTGTAAGTTAACAAACACAGGGTTTTAAATGTGGCGGGAGAAAATGGTAAACAAGCAAGGGCGCTCGTGAGCTACTTGATATCGGCTCACTATAGGCTTGAATCGAGCCGAGCTTAAATTAGCACGAGTTTAAAAATAAGCCATTTAATAAACAAGTCTGGGCCCGAGCATCACTTAGCAAGCTCGACTAAGGCTCACAAGCCTAAACAAGCCTTTATTTACATAAATTTATTTAACATATTAAATATACATTTACATAATTATTACTGTGTAGAAAATTATTATAAAATAACTAAATTATACATCGTTTCTTATACTTAAAAACTATATTTATAAATCATTATAAATAAATTAACATTAAATGAGCTAGATCTTGAATTGCTCACAAGCCAAGCTCAGGCTTTAGAAATTGAGCTCAAAATGAGCTGGGCTCATTACACCCATATTCCGGTCTAAAACTCAGTTTATTTCAAAAAAATAATTGCGTATGATGAAGTTTAATAATAATTAGTAAAAGATGACTTAGGAGGTATTTAACATTAGTAATGCGCAATGTGTGACTATCAACCCATTAGAAATAAAACATAATTTAAAATGACACATTCATAAGTAAATGAAGCGAAATCGCCACCTGGACAGGTCAAGGAAGATAAGCAGGAGATTAGAGTACCACACCAATAACATTTTGTTAAATGGTAAACGGTCGGTAATTTTAAACTGTTTTACCTTAAAAACTGGTTGATTTGGGTAATATTTTATCTCTAACAGGTCATATGAGTAAAAATAACACAAATATTCTCAAAATTCAAAAATTGACGATATGATGTAGACGGACCACCATGAACTGATATTAGAAACATATATCATTTTGACCCATTATATAACATGCTTGACCCGTCAAATTTTCCACCAATGGTACAAAGAAAGTGTGAGCCTATGTACCTCATCAAGATTTTGTGTAGGCTTTGAAGGAACCTTGGTAACTTCTAACCCCAGTGCTTCAATCTTTGCACGCAATTCAACTTCTTCTTGATTACTCAATGATTCCACCTGAAAAACTCAAAACCATCGGATCACTAAACAATGTTTATAGTCAAAAAGTTAAACATTTTAATATACCAAGTGTCTACACCAATAACAAACTCTTCCTCGGATGCACTATTACAAAATTTCTTCTAATTTTTACCATAAAAAACATTAGTAGAGTCAAACTTCTTTTCTTTTTAAAACAGCTAATATTTTACTCCTAAATCCACCTGGCCCGCCTACTGCAGGATTTAAACCCTCAACGAACAAAATTATGGAGCACCTATAACACTACCAAATATCATCCGTTAAGATTGCTCAGGTGGGTGTGGTTTCTCCATCCTACTACCACACAGTGCCGAAAATGCTCCAGTTGTGGTCACTTCGGCTACTTCATCAACTCTTACCGAAAATCTATACACACTCTACACCACTCATCCATCCCATGACCTGTCTCTCAACAATTTACCCAACTATATGCCCTAAGATACGCACACCAACTGCGCTAGCCTGCTACAATTATGGTGACCCAGCTCATCTTTGCAGCGCATGCCCAAGACTTACCTACTAAATCAAAACCAAACCAACCAGTTCCAAGTATATCAAGCTCAACCATCCCAAACCCAAGCTCAAGTCAAGCAAACTCAACCAATACAAGACCAACCTCTCCAAGCTATTCAAACCCAACCGAGTCAAACCAATCAACCTCAAGAAACTCAAGCCAATCAGGGTGCACAAGGGCATGTGCACTACATCAACGCCAATGAGTTTCAGCTAAGAAATCATGGAACCACCCCACACTAGTCTTCTTTATCTTCTTTTCGTAATTTTCTTTCATTTAAATGTATTCGTCATAACTCTTGCAATTGAATTCTTCAAAGTTGTCTCTAAAGTTATGCTGAATTTGGTTATTTAATATTCATTGATCTATTTTCAGTGGTTATGACCGGTTCGTTTACTTAAAACCGGGGCTATGGTTATAGTTATATAATAGAAGCCATATGTACACAATAACTCCAAGTTTTTATTTACACCAAACGATTTGTCTATTCATTTAGCATTTCCGCTCAATGTCTCGTCTATCTATTTTGTTATTTTTGAGTTGGATGTTTCACCTATTTTGTTATTCTTAACCTTAATGTTTCGATTATCTATTATGTTATTCTGGAGTTTGATTTTGTTTCATCTATTTTGTTATTCTTAATCCATTGATTTCAGTTTAATTAATGTTGAGTTGGGTTAATTCAGTTATTTGGTCACCCCTAGAAGTTGCTGTTGATGTCCGTCCGAAACATATAAGCATATATTACAGACGAATCACAATTGAGCAATAACAAATATAAAATTAAAATTGAAGGGTGAATAAAATTAAACCTAGAACAAAAAGAAACCGAATTGGCAATTGGCATAGGTTCGTCAAATACCCAGATGATAAATATGAATGGATATTGCAAATACAACAAAACAACGATGTCAATAGATTGAAAAGCAGATGGTGTAACCTGTTGGAGGAGATGTGAGAGGAGGCCGAACAGCTGCTGAGTGTCTGGGACTGATGTTGATGATGATGATGATGATGATGATGATGATGATGAAGGATTTGTTTCTTCACCCATTCTTTTTATTTTGTTGGACTGATGAATGATTTTGATTTCGATCTTGATTTCTTCACGATCCAGGCCTTTTATTATTCTCAAATTTCAAATATCTATCTATGTTTGGATGTTATATAGTTTTTATTAATCTCAATTTTTTTTTTCGGGGAAGGTTAACGTACAATGAAATTAACGCCGCTCCTTACAGGTTTCTAGAAAAACGTTTTTAGCTGGAAAACTCACATTTTTTCGAGAAAAATTAAACATTTTCGTCTCAAACATTTTTGTAACCTTAGATCAGACCTTTATGAACTTTTTTAAGTAAAAACATCAATTATTGAGGTCGTCGGAACTCTAAAGCTATTGTCGGAATCGATTGGTGGTGGTTGGTTGGTCGTGAATCAGTTAGTGGTGGTGGTGGTGTTCAGGTTGAGTTTACCTGCAAAAAATGTGACTTTTTCGGACAAAATTGTAATTTCGGCGACCTGCAAGTAGCGGTGTTAGGATTCTCTTAGTTACGGACCATTGGGAACAAACAAGTTAAAGTTGGACCGTCAACAACCAATTCCTTAATTGAAACCGGCACGAATAAAAGATGATAGTTGAGATTAATGAAAACCTATATACCTTAAAAATATATTTAAAAACTCTGATTTTTCCTATTTTACAAGATTATCTTCTTTTTTTTTAAAAAAGTATAAACCCATTCTAATTGATAGAAAATTGGTAAAAAGCTAATTTACAAAATTTCCAAGATGCATTATGTATTTTAGAGCATTCCCAATAAGTTTTTTATATACATCTTTAAAATTTAACTAAAAAATATAATTTATTTAATTTATATATTATTTTCTAAAAACCTTCCCCAACCTATTCTTCATTCTCATTTTTGTATTTTTTTTTATTATTTTTTCTCTTTTTTCATTTATAATTTCAACTACTAATTATTTTATCTTATTATCATTTTCAATATAAATTAATTTCTAATATACTTTTATAGAAGGGTAATCAGAAATGGAGTGTTGTGTCAATGTTATAAATTTGGAGGCTTCCTATACCATTTCTCTAAAATTTAGAAATGAAGTTTAGAGTGATGAATAGGTTGGAGTGGTTATTTAGATGATTTTTTAAAATTTTAGAAATGAAGACGGGTATCGAGAACCCATTAGAAATGCTCTTAGTAGCTTCTAATTATTAGATTTTAGAATGAGAATATAAAATAATAATTAAAGTTTAATATTTCTTTTATTATTTTTGTATAGTTGTAATATCCGCTTAAGTTTCAATGTAACCGTACCTAGAGGTGGACAACAAAACCGGTTCCTGGAACTGGTTCGGTGGAACCGAACCGGAACCGAACCGGTTCCTACCCGTTTTTCGTAGGAACCGGTTCGGTTCCGTTTCAACCCGACGATCCGGGACCGGTTTGACATTTTTGGAGGTGGACCGGGTAAGAACCGGAACCGAACCGGAACCGGTTCTGGAACCGGTTCAACCGGAACCGGTTCTAGCCGTTGGAGTAGTTCTAGCCGTTGGGAAACGGTTTTATGGCCGTTTTTTGACATGTTATACAAATACGAATCGTATAACACCGCTCTTGATTATAATTCAGCATTTGACTTGCATAAGCCAAAAGACTATAATACATAGCAAACTCAACAAATGTAACACGATACAGATTTAAGTTCACCATTACACGATACACGATACAGACTAATCAATTCAAACACGCTGACACTCATAGCATTAAGTTCAATATGTTGTTTACCATTGCTCTGTGGGTGAACAACAAAAGTAGCATGAGCCTCTTCAGAAATCAGAAGAACACAAATCATCACCTACACAAGCAGCGGAAACGAAAAACGAAAAAAAAAATAATATTTTACACTGTAACCGGTTGGAACCGGTTACAGTGTAAGAACAGGTTTAGGAACCGGTCAGAACCGGTTCCACCGGTTCCGGGTCCGAGGGTTGGGGAACCGGTTCGGTTCCCTAACCGGTTCGACCATGGAACCGGTTTAAACAGTGATGTTGACTAATGGAACCGGTTCTGAACCGGTTCCGGTTCCTTTGACCAACCCGATTTGATCACCGGGTCCGGTTCCTTTGACCAACCCGATTTTATGAAATTTTTCTTTAAGTACTTAAAAATACTGTGTTATCACTTATGACATATGTATTATTTGGTAATTTTTTAACAAGTCTTACTTAATGTTAAAACTTTAAAAAGAATAATCAATAAACCATATGCAACTTTATATTTGTTTCATTTGAATAATTTAATTTTAACACTTATAAGAGATTTTATAACAGTGTGTGAATTTATAACAAGGAATAAAGTTCAAAAGAATAAATTTATCATTTTTCAACATATATATTTCAAATCGGTTTTACAAATTCACAAATAAATAAAGGAAGGTAAATTTTTTATTCCATTTTTATGATAAATTACAGTTTCTTCATGATCCTAACCTAAACTTTGAAAAATGCTTTTTGTAGATACAATTCCTTAGATTCTAGACCTTTTTGAAATGCAAACACAGCTGCTTAACACCATTTCGGAAGACTTAAAAACACTTCTACAAAAACCTCGACGCCTAAGGATCTTGAATCCTAAGAAATCCGAAGCACGAACTATGACCAAAAGTGTTCCTGACCGGTCTAACCCAAACATATACAAAGAATACCTACAACTTAACCCGCACATTTTGCCACCTCTATTTGTTTTCAATAACCACATGCGCAACGGATCACCTTACAAACTCAAGTTTAATTACAAATACTATTGAAAACATCCAGATAAATATTTTCCAGACAATTACAACAGGATGATAACCACCTATTTAGAGAAAATCAACCCCAAAAGACCAATTAGCCACGAC
Organism: Bidens hawaiensis; assembly: GCF_021521415.1. Lineage (NCBI taxonomy): Eukaryota > Viridiplantae > Streptophyta > Magnoliopsida > Asterales > Asteraceae > Bidens > Bidens hawaiensis. The sequence continues at coordinate 84,190 of NW_027492817.1, read as the reverse complement.
ACGATAGACCCAATGGCCCAGAGTATGAGAGCAAAAACGAGAATTCCAGCTAAAATGGTGAGAAAGGGCGGTCCTTGTGCAGTGCTTGTATCACCATCTGTGATTGCTTCTGCGTTCTCTTTAGGTCCTCCTGAAGGCTCGTTTATTGCTTGTATCAAAGGCAACCTTTTGCCCATCAACAATCCAGAAGCATTCTTGAACCTAATCAAGAAAGAAAGAATATATGAAAAGCTAACTTAAAAATCACAAACAAGTAGGACGCAGTCATTATGCAGATGTGCCCGTTCTGACCCGTTTGCCTGAAAGTGGGTCTGTTTGGGTTATATTTTATCTCAAACGAATTAAAAGGCGCAAAAGTCAACAACTTTGCTAAAAAGCTCGGGTCAAACGTGTTGAAAGTTAACAACTTTGCTATTAAAATAAAAATGATAGTGGCAGATGGTTTTATATCTCAAGATTGAAATAGTTTTGAAGGCAAAAAATATCATGTTAATAAAGATCCAATATGAATTGCATTTGTAAATAATAACCAGATATACGAGAACCGAGCACCAATATAATCAAATCGAGCTCCTATGTGAGTGAAATTAACAATTACATTACTCAAAAATACAAAATCCATTGCAATGAAGAACCCCAATCAAAAATATATCAAAGCAAATTCCCTAAACAACTTTGAAACCATGAAATTGAGGTCTGAAACTGAGGGTGTGTTTGGGATTGCTTATTTAAGTCAAAAGGGACTTATTAACTTATGAATTTTATAAAAGAAGTTTTAAAAAAATAAGTTTGGGTTAGCTTATTTGGTGGGGAAAGCCAAAATGACCAAAAAGGACACTCTTTTTTTAAAAATTAGTGTAATGGGTTTTGAGGGTTGGGTGTAATAGGTAAATCAAGCACAATAAGTTAATAAGTTACACTTCCCCAACTAATCCAAACGGCTCCTTATTTTGCCTTGTTGATAAGTTAAAATCCATAAGGCCTTTTTGTTTGACAAACTAACTTATTAACTTTTTTAAATTGTAGTAATCGCTAGTTGCTAGTTAATACGTGGAGTGGGGACTAGCGACTAATCGGGAATAATCAGGTTCTAGTCGGGATTTTTACAAGCATAATATAGTTCAATTTTCCAAATAATCTAATACCCCCAAATCCTACCTAAACTTTTAATTAACATAACAAGCCCTAAAATCATACAAAGAATCGCGTCAATTATAAATAAAGAAAGTAACATCAATGAGTTAAGAACCACCTGAGAATTGAAATTGAAGTTGAGTGACTGATTGATGATGAATCGGGTCGACGAATCGGATATTGGTGAAGGTGAAACCCTAGTTTGCTAAAATGAGCTGGGGATAGGCGTGCACTATAGCAGCAGAGTGAGACGATTGTCATTTTCGGTGGTTGTTTTCTCTCCAGGCTGGTTTTATTTTATTTTAGTATATATTATTTATTATATGTTTCCTTCCATGCATAAAACCAAAACTGTTGAAAGTTTTGTGATCCACAATTCCACATATAAATCAGTTATCAGAAATTAATTTTCTTTTTATTTTACGCTCCATTCCCAATATAAAAAAAAATAAAACAAAGGGAAATAAAATTACAACATCAAACTATACCCCGTACAAATGTAAAATTTTATGTGTAACAAAGTTATTGGTAGAGTACGAGGGATTGTAGAATGTAGGCAGCTCAGGTGCAGATCTACATACTAAATTATGGGTTCATTGAACAGTAGCGGATCAAGACGAGAATCTCTAGGGTAACATACAAAAAAATATTACCTTATGGGTATTTTATAAAATAATAAATGTAAAAGGTGGTGATAATGTGACAATGTTTTTTGGTGTTTTAAGGATTTCTTATTGAATGGGATTTGGGTGTTTTTAAAGATTGGTGTTTCTATAATGCAGGCAACTGACTATAAAAGTCTGCCCCTGCCACTGAGTTTCAGTTTTTAACGGAGATTTTATATAGAAAATATTAAGTGAACCCACAAAATATGAAGTGAACCTATACAACAAAGTTTGGCAATGCTCAAATGGTTTGATATTTGTGTTGGGTTTCATAAGTCTATAGTTCAAGTCCCTGTACACATTGCTTTATGTTTTTTTACTTTTAATTTTATAGCATCCACAATAATAGATTTTTAGGGGTATATTTTGCATGTCTATGTCACTCATTTTAGTCTGTTGTGGGTGTGATTTTTGTTATGCATTTTTCAAGGATGTATTTTTACAAGGACACCCAAAAACATCTTTTCAGCACTAAAATATCTCCAAATAAGCGTAATATCAGCATTATATTAGAATAAATAACTACTAATGTTTAGATTTTCTATCTATAGTAAATATGACCTTAAAGAATAAAACGAGCCGATATACGAAGAAAACAGTGAAAACAAACTCAACACGCCCCATGGAAAATTAAGGCATAGCCATGCCTAGGACATACGAAAAAAGGATAAAAAATTCAGGATGTCAAAACATAGTCATGTTAACTAAACACACCCCATGTTGAAAGTACAAGATGAAAAGACAAAATAGAAGATTTTAAAGCTAAACACATTTTACCAAAACACACCACATTTTGAAGTACAAGATAAAAAGACAAATTCAGAATCTTCTGGAAGTCACCACGACCGTGCCTAGCCAAAACACGGTTGTGTTTACCGCTGTGTACGATCTGACATCAAGCACTAATTACAACATGACAAAAAAAGTCACAATGGCCGTGTGTTACAAAACATGGTCGTGTTTTGGAACCCTAATCGGCCTATAAATTGAATGTCATCTTCCACAATCAATACACCTTACACACCATTATATTCACTCCACCCACCCCCTTTCACCACCATTAATAAATGAATTATCCCATCCATCATAGCCTTAAAGATTAAGGAGATTAAGCTTGTGGAAGAAGTCATTAGCATCAAAGATTAGTCATCTAATTAGATGAATCTTAATTGAAGTTAATAATATTGGTTAAACATGTTATCGGTATTTTAATAAATATAGGTTATGTAGCAATTATCATTTGATGAGGAATGTTAGAATATCTTAAAAGATACCCCAAGTGTCGAACTTGATGATAAGCCGAGAGAAATTGCTAGTCTTGTGAGGCCTTGGGTTACTTTAAAATACACACCAGTTCCGAGCTTGACGATAAGCTAAGGAACTGTCACTCTTGTAAGGGCTTGATTGATAATTTAAATAACTTTGAAAAAGAGACACCAAGTACCGAGCTTGATAATAAGTCGGGGAACTGTCATTCTTGTAAGGCCATGTGTAGTGGAGGGGCTACAATTGGGGACGAATTGTGACACGTGGCGCCCAGTCAGCATGGAGTGGAAATTTGTTTTTGGGGTGTAATGGTGTAGGGGCTACAAGTTGGTCCCACAGTGTGTTTTTTATTATTTTCTTTTTATAATTAAACTAATTAAATAAAAACCAATTTATTTAAATAATTAAATAAAAATGTATTAACATTAAAAAATAAATACCAAAAAATACTTAAACTAAAAAAAATACACGAATAATAAAAATAAATTATAATAAAAAAACACACCACAACAAAATATACATAAAAATACAAATAAAAAAACTAATTTATTCGTCTTCATCTTCGTCTTCGTTCCCGTCCTCATCCTCGTCTTCGTCCTCCTCAACGGGATGATTATCCCACACGTGTTGAACCAAATCCGCCTTCAGTTGGCTATGTATATCACTTGATGTGAGCTGGTGAATGTTATACGTTCGTTGGTGTGACATTCGTCAATTTCGGGTCTCGTTTGTATTCGTTTTTGTATTCGTTTATCATGTAAACCGACCCATTTTGTAAACCAAAGCTTATGATATAATCAAAATTATGGATTTTATGTTACAATATTGTTTTACACTTGTTGGATCTTGAAAACATTCTTTTTGGTCCTTAAAACTTATTAAAATGACTTAAACCAAACTTTGGGGACTATTATTGCCATTTACCAAAAAACTTGTTTGACCATTTCAACCATCACATGCATCTTTACCCTATTTGTATGAACCATACTCTTACCATTATAAAAGCAAGGCTCCATACACCATTTTGGTTGTTCATCTTCTCCAAAATTTCTCTCAAATCCAAGTATTCATCTTCAACATTTTGTTATTTTGATTTCTTAAGGTCAACTAACTATAGTCTTTCATTTTAACTTGTTCATCTAATATTACTAACACTTGAATATGGTGGTACAACATATATATAATACACACCCCTTGTTTCATTTATTTGTTACTTCACCGACTCCGGTTGGTTAAGTTTCGAATGTCATAAGGCAAGGCTTCATGGAGGACTTCGTGTTCTTGATATATACACACACACACATAACTTATTATACATATCACTTATGACTAACTTCTAACCCTTTTAGTTTGTTCATCTTATTTACAAGTTCCATGGTGTGGGTTTGTATAAGACTAACCTTGGTTTAACCGAAACTAGTCCAAACCGGAAACCGAACTTTTGTTTACTAGTTTTGTTAAAATAGTTGTTTAAACATGTTTATTGCTAGATTTGAGTTTCAAAAATCATTTTTACAAGTTCTTTGATATTAAGCATATGGAATCCATCTATGAACTCATTGGGAGATGGAAACCGAACTAAACCGAAACTTTTGCTTAAAAGACTTGTAGTTAACTTTTTAGTTGTAAAATTTAAGTTTTCTTCATTTATAAACCAATATACAAGTTCTATGATATTTGGGCATGTAGAAACCATATATGAACTATTTGTGAGATGGAGACCGAACCAAACCGAACTATACCGACTTTTACTCGCTTAAGACACACAAGTGTGTTTTTAGCTATCAAGACTTTGTATATTTCTTTAAAAATAGTTTACAAACTGATTTAAATTATTTTCTTAAGTACTTAGAATTGTTGGATCCAACTTAATCTCATCACATAGTTTGGACCGACAAAACCGAACACTCGCTTAACGTGCGTTGTTAGTTCTAAACAATAGATCTACATACTTGGTTAAGTGTTAGTAAATTTTAATGAGTTATCTCATAACAATTAATATGTTGGAAAGTTGACTTTGGGTTTGACCATTTGTCAAGACCCGAATCGACAACCCGAACACTCGTTAAAAACCCGTTTTAGTATCTTTGTCCCAAAGGAACTTGCATTTTAGCATTTTTCCCACCTTATTACTTAACATTGGTTAAGTAAATATTAAGGTTAGATACTTTAACCCGGTTTCGAGCAAACTTACATTTTTAAAGGATTGTTATTATAAATTCTTAAATAGTTACATTTTAGACCTTGAACTTTAATTGTTTTACTTTTTGCAACAATTATTTTATTTAAAGATCTTCAAGACAGCCATTCTAAATTCAAGATTTTATTGTCATTTAGGCCTTGCTCGTTAAACTTCATCCATCCGGTTATTCATCTTTTACCGATCAAGTTTTATACTTGAACGTGAGTAACTTCATACCCCGTTTTCTATCTTTTGTTTTAGGGTGACATTTCATACTTATTCAAATCAAATGCTTTATACTTGAGTCTTAAACCATAAACGTTGTTGTATACTTTACTTGAATAATTGATCGATTTGGTGTTCTATGCTTATATGCCTATGTGTTTATCGCTTTCGGTTGGTGGAATCTATAAATCCTAGACTACTTGGCATCCCCTTGTAGCAAGGTGTCGTTAACGTAATGCAATTAACGATATTCTATTAAATCCTAGACTACTTGGCAATCCCTTGTAGCTAGGTGGCGCTAACGTAATTCTATTAGCGATTGTCAATTTATCCAAGTTTATAGCTATTATTTATGGTTTTGTATACTAGTTTTGTGCATTTTCATACTATATATCTATTGTTCAAACTTATGAATTGCTCACCAACCTTTGTGTTGACAACTTTATTTTATGAAATGTTGCAAGTTTACATCTAGGTTGATTATGGAGTTCGGTGAAGAAAATGACACGAATACCGTTAGGATATTAGCAAAAATGAACAATATTTGATTTGCTATATTTTGTTGTATTTTACTTATGAATATTTGGTTATGTGACATTTTCGATGTTGTGAAATGAAATGAGTTTGTTAAATATTGTCGCTTTAAATAGTGTCATGCGCTTATGGGCAATCGTTACACCTCGGCATGTTCCGCCGCCTTTGGACCCGACTGAGCCGAAGTAGGCTGACCAAATCCAGAGGTCGTGTGAACAAATGGCTTGAAGACTAACCATTGGCACTCCATGGTCACCACGAGTGTATTGACCTCGCCATGCGGTTGGACAGTTGACCCACTCCCAATGCATGCAATCTATACTCCCGATCATGCCTGGAAAAGAATGTTTGCTTTCGTGTACATCATATATGCGAGTCAGGTCGTTTGAAGTAGGAATCCTCAGATAACGAAGAGAGTATAATTGTATTATCCCTATACAAATAAATTATTAAACAATATTTATATTAAAAACAATAGTTAATACAAACAATTTAAATATTACCGATGAAAAAATTCTCTAACGCATCTCTCGTTGTTTTCTCAGCCATCTTTAAATACTCGTCATTGATATCGGTCGTGTTGCCGTATGCGAGGATGCGTAGAGACGAAGTACACTTTTGGATGGCGGAGAATCCTAAATATCCTCTTGCGTCGGGTTTCTGTTGAAAATACTCATACTCCCGCTCCATATCTCCAACGATGCGCAAAAATAAAAGCTTGGACATCCGAAAACGACGTCGAAACAGAGCGTCGTTAAATGTTGGTATGTCGTCGAAGTAGTCCTTCATTAAACGAGCGTTCGCTTGCATACGATCCCGAAGGATATATGACCGTCTACGTGGTGCCGTAGATGGAGCAGAGCCAGACACCATGTTATTGGCGACGACCCGAACCGCGTTCGTGACCTCTAAATACTCTTCCGCCACTTGTCGATGAATCTGATGAATTCTTCGACTCTCGTTGATTAATTGATCCCAAATCTCGACAGAGTTCATGGAATCCGGGGAACTCATTGAGTTTGAAGAAGTATGAAAATAGTAAAAATTATTGGTATTTTTATGTTTGGGTTTGTGTATGATAGGGTGAAAATGTTTTAATTGGTTTGATATTTATATTAAGTTTTTAAATTATTTTTTTTATATTTAGCCGTTACCCCCCAACGGTAACATTATTATTATTATATTATTATTATTCAATCTCGCCGGCGACAAACTAACCCCGCCCCCGCCCCAAATCGCCCAAATATCGCCCAGGGGGGCGGTGTTTGCGCCCTTTGTCGCCCAAATTCGCCCAAGCCCAAGACCCACTACACATGGCCTAAGGGCTTGATTGGGGGAAAAACATAAATCCAAATATTGACATGGACCAAATGAAATGTTAGTAGTAATTGATCATTTTAAAATGGGGAATGATTGACAATGTTTTAAAAACGGATTATTGATGTTATTATACTAAAATTGGTTAATTATTTGTCAAGTGAGTGTGCAGCATAACCTATTTTAAACAACTCTTGGGTGATTATTGTATGAGTTCTATAATTGCACAAGAGGTACGTGGGTTAATACTTGGTAACTCAAGGTTAATCCCTTACTACTTAACTAATATTAATTAGTATTTTAAGTATAATACAAATGTTACTTTTATTAAAATATCAAGGACAATTCACTTAATAATTTAAGAGATTTTCTCACCTTTGATACTTATTATATATAAAGCACTTCCTTACATAAAATGATGTTTTAGTGAAGGTCATGAAGTTATGCATACTTCTTTCTTTAATTATGATGGAGTAACATGACTTATAAATAAGGTGTTATTCTCACATTTAATCACCATAGCAAGCTCATATCACATGTCTACCAATTAATTGTTAAACCAAGTTATGAGGTGTTATAACCAAGATGATACACTTCAATCCTTGATCATCTCTTTAAAAATATAAAAAGCCCAAAAACATTGTCTTTAAATCTCTTTTAAAATTTCCTTGTTAAACCAAAACCTCTATGATGCTTACTTCCGGTTAAAATAAATATAAATATTTAGTAGTAAAAATTAAGCAAGTTTACCCGTGAATCGATACTTGGTTCTTACCTATACTTTACTACATATACAATAGGTACACTTGCTTATTTATGTATGGTTTAGTTAAGATAATAATTGTTTTTATAAATTTAAAAATCAACATCGTATGAACAAACTTTTTAAAAAAAAAGTAAACAAACTATTCATACTACATCAACATCGCATCAGCACCTATATAACAAATTTTGGCAACACTCAAGTGGTTAGATATCTATGCTGGATTTCAAGGGTCTAAGGTTCAAGTCCCTATACACATTGCTTTATGTTTTTTCTCTTTATTTTAGAGCATCCACAATACTAGATTTATAAGGGGTATTTCTGGATGTCTGTCCACATCACTTATTTTTATCTATTGTGGGTATGATTTTTTTTATGCATTTTTCAAGAATGTTTTTTTTACAAGAACACCCAAAAACATAACTTTTTACACGTGGTGATGTTAAGTGGAGGAAGGTTGGGTCTAATATGAAATAATAAATGTAAAAGTTGGTGATGATATGACAATGTTTTTTGATATTTTAAGGATTTCTTGTTGAGTGGATTTTGGGTGTTTTTAAATATTTGTGTATTTATAATGCGTCATCTGACTATAGAAGTCAGACCCTACCACTGAGTTTCAATTTTTAATGGAGATTATATATAGAAAATATTAAGTGAACCCATAAAATACGAAGTGAACATATATAACAAAATTTGGCAACACTCAAGTTAGGGCCGTCCAAATAGCTCGTCTTTCGAACTCGCTCGCCGCTGCTCGAAAATTGCTCGAAAAATGCTCGCTCGTTTTTCGCTCGATTGAAAACGAGCCAAGCAACGAGCAAGGGTGTGCTCGGTTCGGCTCGGCTCGAATATTTTTAATTTATTTTATATATAATTATATATGAACAAATATATAAATATATAGACAAAACACATAAATATAAGCTTACAACTAATTTTACCCATTTAAATTTTTCATATTCCGTCAATTTTATAGTTTTATTTGTTCGATTCAAATTTTTATAATACTAAAAGTTTGTTTACATGATCATTATATCCCACTCTAAACTTATTTTTAATAAAAATTTACAATATATTTCATGTTTGTATAAAAACTACTAATTTATTTATAAAATATATTATTTACAACCTTCAAATTTGTTTCTTATTGAAAATTTTAAAGTGAAAAAGAAATAAATAATGCCCGAAATCGCTCGATGTTCGATCGAAAAATGTTCGATTTGATTTTCGCTTGGTTCGAATTTTAGTCGCTCGGTTCGGTTCAGTTGTAAACAAGCCAAGCAACGAGCAACCCTTCGCTAGGTTCGGCTCGGCTCGTGAACAGCCCTAACTCAAGTGGTTAGATATTTGTGTTGGGCTTCATAGATCTAGGGTTCACGTCCCTGTACACACCATTTTATGGTTTTTTCTCTTTATTTTAAAGCATCTACAATTAAAGATTTTAAAGGGGTATTTTTGGATGTATGTCTACATAACTCATTTTTATCTATTTTAGGTGTGATTTTTGTTATGCATTTTTCAAGGATGTTTTTTTTTTCGGAAAACACCCAAAAAGATAACTTTTTTGCATATGGTGGGGTCAAGTAGGGAGGGTTGTGCCTTGTATAAAATAATAAATGTAAAATTGTTGATGATGTGATTGTTGTAAAACAAGCCTAATAATCAAACATGCGAGAAAGAGATGTAGGGAGAAAGATAAAGATTTCATTAATATGGTGTGTATTACAATAAGATACAATGATATGTATATATAGAAAAAGATAACTTGGAGAATAAGCCTAATCTATATTAGGTATTGATAACCATAATAATATATATTTATAACACTCCCCCTTGGTTATCAACTCAATACGCTTGGATATGCTGCTTCATTAAAAACTTTGTTAGGAAAACCCAGTGGGACAAAACCATAGCTAAGGGAAAAAGAGTGCAGCGCGTATTGTCTCCCCCTGATTTATATATCCTTTAAAATGGTAAATATCAATCTTATGTGAAAGTTACCCAAAACTTTTGTAGTCAATCATTTGCGTCTTCGTCCATTGACATTTGAATCTTTAAGTTGAATAATGTTGTATGATCTTCACGTGAAAACTTCTTTTGCTTCATCTAGTAAACACTATGATTCTGTTGTGTTTCTCTGCATCAACAAGACTAACCAAACTTGTTTTGATTGGTTAGTAAAATATAAAAACATATCTTTCATACCTGAAATACATGTTTTAACCCATTCTGATGTCTCCTAACAAGACACATGCCGATAAACATAAATAAAGAAAATAATAATCATATATAGCTAACAGTACAACATAATGCATATATGCATTTAATTATAGTATTTTCGAACCAATAATATTTCATATTTAGATAGGAAATTATAAAGAGTCATTGTGTGACGTCCTTTAACGTGCTAAAAGAATTAAATTTGTTCATGGTAAAATGTCTCAACATTTCATAGATCTTTGGTGGATTTATAAACATATAAATATATAATTACACATATACTCGAACTATAAGTCGAGTAATACTCACACCTTGTCAAGGTCTTTCAAAAAGAATTATCTCTTTAAAAACTCATAATTTTAATTATATCCAACTTATCTCCCTCTTTATCAAAATATCTCTTGATTTGTGTCAAGCTCAATTCGAATAGTTTAGTTCATACATAATAAGCATAAATCCATGCATTTACCAATCCATCATGGACTTCTTTTCTACTTGACAAATTATGCATACACATTCACTTTATCAGGATATTTGCTGCATAAACTTGTTCATTAACACATCACTTTGTATCACATATCAAAATCCATATTGTACAATTTCTTTGTTTATTGAGATATTGTACTCATAACATGTATTCTCTTCTATGTGTATGCTTATTGATGCACAAAATCAACTAATCTTTCAAGCATTCAATTACCTTAGGAAACTTTTTAGGAGTTCCATTTATGTTCAACATATTCAATAATAGTAAAGTATCAAATATGGCTCTATACACAACAATCATTATGTTCTTGAGAACTTACTTTACATGATTTGATAATTCAAAATCCTTCATAGATTTTCTTGTAAACTCTCAGTATCAACTGAATAACAATATTTATTGGACGCATATCAATTCTCTCTTTATATTACCAGACTTTTTAGTTATCGGAAAGTCATTGCTTCCACCATTGGAGAATGTGTCTCCTCAATCCTCATAATTAATCATGGGTTTTTGCAAAAATATTTGTGCCATAAATTTTTCTTTATATCACTTGATGTATTTTCATAACTCATATACAAGACCCGTTTGTATCTAACACATTTTACAACTTTAGTTGTACGGACTGCTGGTCCAACAAAATTTCCGTTATTTAGAGAATTCAACTCTGCCCTGTTTGCGTTTTTTTCACTTTGGCCAATCATTTTTTATAGGCAGTTTTAAATCTTGATCCTCGTCATCATTTCAAGCGCTAATTATATATATAAATAAAATTATAACGACGTTGACTTTATTTCGATTCCATATATCTTTGTAGACATGATACAATATAATTTATTGAGAGCTCTTTGTTTTCAGGTACCTAAGGTTCTTCAAGAACCATCATGTCTAATCTCTTTCAAGAGACCTTTTACTGCACCTCAACTTGACCATCTTTATTACTTGCTCCAATTTTCGAGGAAATTTAAACTTTGGAACCGATCAATCTACCACGCTACAAGCGTGCATTAGAATTATTATCAATTTGCGTTTGTCCTTCCGGGACATTTATTAATTGGAGCATTAGCAGTTCATATATGTGTCTTAGCTAGACACTCTCTTTTGGTCAGTGAATCGTCTGGTAATTCATTCGTTGATCCTTATTCATGAATTATCCTTTGAACTTTTAGTTCATATAATTTAGTTTGAGGATCAATGATAATTCATTCAAACTAAATTTTTTTTCCAACTGCTTTAAATCTCCCTCTAATGTTGGGAATGTTGATTCACTAAAATGAAAACTAATGAGCCATAAGCAAATATCTCATTAATGGCTCTAAGTATTTAATCATATATAATATTTAATACCGACATATATTCCCAACTTCCTTTGTGTTCTCATCTTTGTGTCTTGTGGTGGATTAATTTCAGTATATAGCACATACGAAATATTAGATGAGAAATATTTGGTTACTGACAAAAAACCAATTGCAATGGGGAGGAAGTATCATAACTTGTTGGCTTGATGTGAATTATTTTAAATACAGTATAATCATATGTACTCAAATACAAACATGAACCTTTGCTCTTGTGATGATTGCCTTTGCAACGAATTCTAGACGTTGAGTAATCGTCTTTAACAATACAATTTATGTAAGAACATAATATGTTATGAAGTTCAACACTTATTCCAATGATCATTATTAACTTCGGAATCAAATTCATTATTATAATCAAATATAAATATACCAATCTGGAATAATATGCTTGCTATCTTATTAGCTAAGCAATAAATCATGCAAACATGAAGTTGCGATCTTGATAACTATTTAGACGATGCATCGATTTTCAAAACACTAAATGGTATCATGTTAGGATATGTGTATCCCTTTCTCAATTCCATAACATCTAGGGATTCACACCCTCCTTCAGTTGGTAAATAAATGGTTTCCTTTGAGAGCAATATTACATGTATAATTATTATGAATAAACTTTTGGTTCCTCAATAAATTTTACATCATTGACTCGGTGTGGTCTAACCGGTCGTGCCATTAGATAATCATGATCCATAAACGTCAGGTTTATGATCGTATATGTATTATGCTTCTTTAATACATGACTATATTTATGAAAGAACATTGTATCATCTTCTCAAGTGGTCATGTGATTTCACTTTTATTTTGCCATAATTTGTTTTCAAATATAATCAATATCTATGCCACTTCCGGTGGTCGATCTCATTATTCACATAAATATTTTTAAAATTCTCATGGTCAATCCCATTATTAACATGACCATCATTACAGTTTCCTCAATTATGTTCGTGATCATCATATATACGATGATCATTTTTATAGTCACGTTCACCTCAATGAATGGATTAGACCCAAAGAAAAATCAAGGTTTTTCATTATTTCCTCGAACATACATGTATGAAGTCGCTTTAAACCTTCATGCTCATATAATAATATTGCTACTTGAAGAACATATTCGAGTTGCGTCAAATAATCTTTCTATTAACATAATTGAGAAATAATTACATGATCGACTTATATGAGATTTAATAGTTTTAAATCATACGACCATGTATATAGATGAATAATGAGATTTGCAGAGTATATTAATACTATTCATCTTAGTGATAACATATAAATCAAAACTTAAAAAAACAATTTTAGTTACTCAACTCAGAATATTGCTAAACTAAAGTAGCTCATAAATTTTATGACATTTATTATCATGTAAATGATATAAACAGGGTCAGCAATGCATATAGCAATATTATAAATAAATACAATAAGATATGCCAAAACAAAAAATTTATAGCTTTACTTGTTAATAACATCATACCAAGCAACAATAAACAATATATATTGTGATAATATCATTTATGAGCACATATGATAAATGCTGAAAATTATATGTATTATTTTAGCAAACTAATAAAAGTATATACATTCAGTATGATACAAGATAACAATAAATTACTCAACAATATAACTATTTGCATAACGAAAAATAGTTGCTCAATAAAAATATTATTTTATCGCATTAGCAAACCATAATCACAAATAGTTTTCTTATATTTCAAAAGTATTTTTACACGACATAATCTATATCTATATTATTAGGCTTGACATCAAAATTCGATACTAATTTCTTAACTTGAAATTAAAAAAAAAAACTTAAAATCTTTTAAAATCGCAACACAAGATCCGTTTACCTTTTCTTTTGAATACTAATCAATTAGTTCATTCTAAATTAAATGTATCACGATATAAACAAGTTATATAAAACTATATGAAATAAACTTTTTCATTATTTATTTACAAACAAATTTAGAAGTTATATAGTTGTAACAAATATGATTTCTTAATATTAGAAATTATATTATGATATAGCATTTTAATATATTTCCGATCATTAGATGAGATGTTATTCATTGATATATTAAAAATTATAGATTTTTCTAATAATCTAAAAGTCTCTAAAAACTTGGAATCACAATAAAAATAAATAAATAAAACGTGAAAATTCTCTTTTGTTCTCATGATTTACCTTTAAGAAGCTTTATTTATATGCAGGGGCTTCTTTTTATTCATTATTTGAATAAACATCATTATGTGAAATATACGTAGTTAGTCAACATAATCAATATTAATCGCTGAAGAGGTAGGTCCCAGCAGAGCCCAGTTGGACCCGCAAGACTCACCTTGAACAGGGACGTCTGCGCAGAAACCAACTGGATCCGCAGGACCAACCATGCTCAGAGACGTGACGTCCTTACGCGCAGTACGCAAGCTGTTCCCGCAGGAAATGCCTCCCAATGGTAAAGGACTCCGCCTGTCCCCGCAGCCTCGGATACAAGCCATCAGGGAAGGCCACCCGCGCAGCAAGGCTACACGCACAAGGCACTTAGCTCTCAATCACTCAGTGTCACCTGAAGGTATGAGCGAAGCCGGGAACAATCCCGCACAAGGGCGGGAGGGGGAATACTCCCGCCCAAATAAGCCAGTCCGTACGATACGGGAAGATCTTCTGTACTGTACCTGACGAGGTATGGGAAAAAGATCTGACTAAAGATACGACAACTTATTGCGAACAGTATGGCGAGCAGCATGCTCCTGTACTGTATGTCACTATTAGCCGCTGCCTACTCACCAACTACTGCCATACCACGTGCATAGCCGGCAGTTGGTGGAAAAGGAATAGTACACAGCAGGCCTGGTCACTATCAGCCGCTGCCTACCCACCAACTACCAGCAGGGCACGTGCGTAGGCCACTGTTGGTGGAACAGGAATACTGTTGCAGCCGGCCACACCTCCTTGGAAACCTACCTCCGGCTATAAATACCACAAATGGTATGACCATCTTATCTTATCTATTATCATCATATTATACCTGATATCTGCTCTAGCAATCTCTTAATATACATTTATATTTAAAGAGCAATCTAGTCTGATTCTCACGCCGGAGGGTGGTCACAAGGAGGAACCCCCCATTCTCAGTGACAAGCTCACGGTGTCTGTTTTGCAGGTTATCAGAAGAACCATCTTCTCTGGGTCTAACCCCTCGTGGGAAACATCTATCTAACCCCCAGGTTACCCGTAATCTGCCCGGGGTTCGGTTAGTGTTTCTTAAATCGCCAAACAATTTTGGGTAAACCAAATTCGTTTTTTAATTCTCTCGTTTACACCATTTATAAATCCACTTATTTAAAATCTTATATTATAATAAAAATAGTAGTCTTCATCTAAGTAATCAGTTAAACCAATTGATGGGGATAGAAATAGATAAATCAAAACAATAAATACGCATAAGGTTTGCCTATAAAAGGCTATACCACTCGTTGGGATGCAAGTTAAAACACAAAAATCAAATAGTAGAGATATAAACATATATATAAAACATTAGAGAGCATTGGTTCGTATGTTGCCTTTCGTAGAACGGAAGCAACTCAATCGGTTACGAGGTTCTCAATGATTACCGTATTTTTTTAGGCTTCTTATCATGCGATCCAACTCCTTATGATGTGCGATCCAACTTCAAAAGCAAGTCGTGCTGATAACGTGTTGTAAAACAAGCCTAATAGCCAAACATATGAGAAAGAGATGTAGGGAGAAATGTGGTGATCTCATTAATATGGTGTGTATTACAATAAGATACAATAATATGTATATATAGAAAAAAATAACTTGGAGAATAAGCCTAATCTATATTAGGTATTGATAACCATAATAATATATATTTATAACAGTGATAATGTTTTTTGGGGTTTTAAGAATTTCTTATTGTGTGAATTTTGGGTGTTTTTAAATGAGTTTTTATAATGCGTTAGCTGACTTTAAAAGTTTGACCCTGCCATTGAGTTTCAGTTTTTAAAGAAGATTATATATATGAAGGGGAAAGTGAATATGATTTTGTCACACGCTTAAGTCTAAACAAAAAACCCTTCAAAACTACGTCGATTTGATTAAAACCATTGGCGAATCACATTTCTTCGTTCTTCTAAATTAAAATGTATTGCATCTGAAAGTTAGAAACATCTTCATAATTTTTTGTCCAGTTTCTTTTCCCCTAACAATTTCTTTCCAAATTCATAAGAAACTAAAACTTACAGTTCACCGATTTCACTTTTTTTCTTCTTTTTAAATTTTGATTTATATTCTTATTGACATGAGGTAAGAATATCTCCAACAGCCATATTATGAACATGAAATTAGAATTCTAGAAGGACAGGACGAAAGAAGAGTGGACGAAAGAAGAGAGATTGAAGAAAAACAAGAAAAATAATTTTAGATTTGACTAAGTCAATGAATAGATATTATGAAAAACACAGGTTTCCTCAAGTTCGTGGATATAATTTAGGAAATAATGAAATTAATTTGGGAGTTAAGATTTATTGTTAATCAAAACAACGTAATTTTGAGTGGTTTTTCGTCTAAGCTTAGACGTGTGACAACACCGTAGTCACTTTCCTCATATAAAAAATATTAAGTGAACCCACAAAATATGAAGTGAACCTATACAACAAAATTTGGCATCGCTCAAATGGTTTGATATCAGTGTTGGGTTTCATAGGTCTAGAGTCCAAGTCCCAATACACATTGCATTATGTTTTTAACCTTTTATTTTAGAGCATCCATAATAATAGATTTTTAGGGGTATTTTAGATGTCTGTCCACATCACTCATTTTTATGTGTTATGGGTGTGATTTTTGTTATGCATTTTTCAAGGATGTATTTTTGAAGAACACCCAAAACCATAACTTTTTATAGGTGGTGGGCCGATGGTGTCAAAATGGGAGAGGGTTGGTAGGACTGTTTAAAGGATGAGATTCGACCCTTTTACCTAAAACTTCACCCAGACCCTTTACACATTTAGGAAGAAACATGGACTCAAGACCTTACCCTCTAAACAATAAAAAGGTCGGATATAAATAAGGGTTTTAAGGGTTTAACCCTTTACCTTTTAAGATAGTAATCACGTCTTTTTTTCAGTAATTGCTATTTGCATATCTTATACATGACTTTAATATATGAATTTTAGAACAACTATACTTTCATTTTATAACATAGTAAAATCTAACTTCGAAAGTTTATCGCCATTTGAAATGATGCAATTAATATTCACATTCACAAATTATATGTAGAGAAAAATTCAATGGTTCCTATATATTTGTTTCTAAGTCAGTAGTATGGACCTTTACTTTTATTTTTCTTAGTAGTTGAGAAATTTCGGATGATATATATGAAATATAAATCTCTCCTAAATTTTATATGAATCGCGAATCTGATATATATCTAGAAACTAGTAAACGGGTCAGGGGTTTGAATAAGGGTCGGACCCTTGAAACCATTGTTACGCTTTAAGGTGAAATTTAAAGACCCTTAACCCGACCAATATTATATTCTCGGGTTTAATTAAGGGTATTACGAGTCGGGTAATCAGGTTTCGATGGTCCGACCCTTATCTTGCTCACCCCTAAGGGTTGGGTCTTGTATAAAATAATTAATGTAAGAGGTGGTGATGACGTGACAATGTTTTTTGGTGTTTTAAGGATTTCTTATTGGGTGGATTTTGGATGTTTTTAAAGATTGGTGTATTTATAATGCGGCAGTTAAATATAAAAGTCCACCGCCACTAGGTTTCAGGTTTTTAATGAAGATTATATATATAAAAAGGGATATTGGTTTTCAATACTCCCAACTTTAATCGTTTGGTAGTGAACATTTCCAAATTTCGATTTGCTACCCACCACTCCCAACTTTCACCTTATTTTCTTCCATCACCCCTTAACTAACGGAGCACTAACTCCGTTAGTTTTTTTTTTCTGACGTGGACTATTTTTACACGCGTGGCATGCTTAGGTGGAAAATGGCTATTATTTTTTTATATTAAAAAACCCCAATTACATATACCACAACCTCCATCCCTACCAAATATAGAGTCAACTAGCCAGAAAAGCTTGAAACAAAACCAACGGAACCCTAGCCGTCATTGCACCTAACAATTAACGCTTCCCGAAGAACAAGAATGCAGGTGGAAGCTCGTCGGAACCCCTCGTCGGAATAGAGAGGTTCGCTGAAAAGCTAAACAGATGTAACACCCCGTAACCGCAGCGGAAACGTACACGGGATGCAACAGACACATCTGATATCAACAGCATTGCTTATAAAGAAAATACCACTACATTAATTTATAACATATTACATTGTTGCGAGTTGCGTTACTGTCTAGGTGTTACACACATATATTACCAATAAGACATTAATATATATTCATTACAAAATACAGAGCAGCAAGCTTCCAACAGGTAGCACAGATAGTTAAGCACATATCAATCATTCCAACCTGGGCATACCTAGAAAGCATGTAAAGAAAACGGGTCAACTACGAATAGTTGGTGAGTTTCACTAATTTAAATAAACCATAGATCACTATAAAAATCATATGTTAATGATGAAATTATGCCAAGCCCGTTAATGAAAACTCTATTAACCCAAAACCACATTAAATGACCCCTGGGGACACTGTTAACCCAGAACATATCCAATAACCCCTGGGGACACTGTTAACCCAATACATATCAAATAACCCCTGGGGACACTGTTAACCCAGCGCATATCAAATACCCTCTGGGGACACTGTTAACCCAGAACCATATCCAATAACCTCTGGGGACACTGTTAACCCAGCGCATATCAAATACCCTCTGGGGACACTGTTAACCCAGAACCATATCCAATAACCTCTGGGGACACTGTTAACCCAGAAACATATCCAATACCCTCTGGGAACACTGTTAACCCAGAAATATATCCAATAACCCTCTGGGAACTAAGTTACCCCAGAACAATTCCACCCGATAAACAAATTATCTATTCTATGCATCATACCATATATATATATAAAAATATACAAGTGTTTCCATACGATCGGTATGTACTTAGATAATTTAACACAATCATGCTTTCCGCCCCGGGAAAATATTTAAAACAGTTCATTAAAAGGGGCTCGTGAAAACTCACCTTTTTGTGAGTCTGTGGGTAATACAATGAACAGCTACGTGCCTGGATCTGTAATATAATATCTAGTCGTTACTATATAATTCCCATAAACTAAATCCGTATTAATCGGTACATCTGGGGACATTGTTAACCCAGTACTGTACTCGATCCGGGGACAATGTTAACCCCGTGACACTCCTAAGGACTCAGATTGTGCCATTACTTAGAGTCGGACGGTCAAAATTATCATTTTTATGTTTTCCTTGATTTGCGTGCCTAGCACGGTCATCCGTTTTTAGTTTCAAAAATGAGTTTATTCACACTTAACCCAAAAATGGTGTTTGACTGTTATTTTAGTTAAAGTGATGAAATTAGAGCTCGGTTTGGACACCCTGTTTGGCCGCGGGGCCCGTTTCCGTCATTTAGGTGCCGGAAACAGTAATATCGGGTAAAATTACCCAAATCATCCGAATTATTTTCGGATGATTTATTTTTACTTAATTTACTTAGTATTATGAAAGTGGTTCATTTTTAGGTTTTTATATACCAGTCAGCTCGCTTATGCGAGATTTGCCGGTTTACACGTTTTAAGCTTTAAATATTTGTTTTTATGTTCATTTTAGCACAAATATTTACCCGTTTAGTCTCGGGTCATGAAATTTTGCACAAAACTTATTTTGACAGTAAGACATTTTATAAAAATTTTCCAGATTTATTTTCTTATATTTACATTTATTTATCTATTTTTAAACCTTTTTAAAATGCTAAATATGTCAAAAATACCAAAAGACTTTATAAAAATCCCAAATTTTTCTGGGATGATCCTTGCCATCCTTATAACTCCCTGGAATTTTTCCAGAACTTAAAACTCATTTTTCAAGCCATTTTAACCCAAAACCGAGCTAGAAAGCCCTAGAACTCGTTTCACCGAAAAGCCTACTTAGACTTTTCCAACTAAGCTCAAATTTTGTGGGTGACTTTTATATGTTATAAAAAGCTTATCTTAAAGTTTCCAGAATTTTTCATCAAGTTTAGCTATTTTTCACTATTTTTGGCCAAAACCGAGCATTAAATTCACCAAATATTCATCTTTTATCCAAAAATTACCAAAAATTCACAGATCTCATATTTTCATGTGTAGATCATCTCTGTGAAATTTCGTGACCCGACTCTAAGCGTGCTACAATCTGTCCAAATTTCATAACCACACGAAAACCGAACTATCTTGTGTTTTCTAGCTTTAGATCGCAAGGATCTCGGTTTCTAGCCTTTGCTAGCCGCTAGATACAACACTTACAAGCACAATAACACTATACCAAGCAAACTATACCAACAATCAAACCATTTCTTTCAAAGTGTCGGTTTTTAAGTAAAAACAAAGGTTTTAACCGTAAAAATCCGTTCTCGACTCTTTTTACTCATTTCTTTGGCCAAGATCCCTTGTATAACATGTATACATCTCTTGATCATGCAAGAGTCGGTTTCATCTCGGGTTTTCACCCGTCTTTCACATGGAAAACTCATTTACAAATATTCTAACCATAAAATTTTGTTATTGACACTTTTAACTCGTTTCTTGGATCAAGATCCCGTGTATATCTTGTATACATCACTTGATCTAGCAAGGATCGGTTCCATCTCGGGTTTTCACCCATAATTCACTTGGAACCTCTTGTTCTTGCAAAAACACTCAAAATAAAGAATTCAACACCAAAGATCATGCATTATAACATGTTTATACCTTGTGTTCTTGATTAGAAGAGATGGATTTGATGAACACTTGAAAGTATGAAAGGATTTGAGAGAGTTTTTATGTGAAATGTGTTGTAAAAAAAAAGAAAATGAAATGAATGATAATATCAAAGGACCGATCGGTCCAATATGGTGGATGGGGGTGGGCCCCACAAATCCATTCTAAGCCACATATTCGGATTACGCAATCCGGATAATGTTGTGGATAATCTGACTCAGTTCGTTTCTCGTTTAAACTCGTAATTCGGCTTAAAACGAGCATAGAATGGTCGTTTTTCGGGTTAAAATAAAATTTACATAAAACCGACTTAAAAACTTTAAAAACTTAAACCATGACATTAAAACATCATATTATTAATAATTACGCATCTTTTTCGGCTTGATTGATCATCTCTTGCTTGGTTTGATGTTAAAGGTTTCGTTTATCGTACCGACGTACCAATAAATCGAAATCCTTTTTCTGTGCTATAATTCACTTATCCCGAAGCATTAATACTTCGTAAACATCACTAAACATTATATACTTCGTCTATAATGTAGTTCCCGATCCGTTCGGGTTTCAATAACCGATCATTGATTAATTGTAATTCCAATACGATTCACTATATAATTGAGTATGATTCATACTGTGAACCATATATATTCGTATCAATGTGCTATAACTCATATAATCAATATTAAATAACACCTAAATAGTATATACCGGCTAGGGTATACCTGGATTTGCCGGAATCGTTACATTCTCCCCCCGTTATAAAAATTTCGTCCTCGAAATTTTACATGTAAACTACTTCCTTTTGAGGAAATAGGTGGGGGTATTTCTTCCGAAATTCATCCTTTCGTTCCCAAGTAAATTCTGGGCCTCGTTGCGAATTCCATCTAACTTTGACCAACGAGATCTTATTGTGTCTAAGTTGCTTGATCTTACCGTCCATTATTTCAATGGGCTCCTCTACGAAGTTAAGCTTATCATTTATTTGAACGCCCTCTAAGGGTAACACCGATGTCTCATCCGCCAGACATCTTTTTAAATTCGACACATGAAACACGTTATGAACTGCACTTAATTCATCAGGCAGTTCTAATCGGTAAGCTACAGGACCGATTTTTGCAATAATATCGAATGGTCCAATATATCTCGGGGCTAACTTCCCCGCCTTGCCAAATCTAACCACACCCTTCCACGGTGATACTTTTAAATATACCTTTTCGCCCTTCTCAAACGACAACGGTTTCCGACGGGTATCGGCATAACTCTTCTGCCGATCCCGCGCGGCTTTCAGGTTGTTCTTAATTTCAAGAATCTTGCTGGTCGTCTCTTGGACCAGATCCGATCTAATGACCTGCGAGTCACCCACTTCAGACCAGCAAAGTGGTGATCGGCACTTCCGTCCATACAATGCTTCATAAGGTGCTGCCTTTATACTGCTATGGTAACTGTTATTATAGGAAAATTCAACGAGTGGGAGATGTTGATCCCAATTTCCCTTAAAGTCCAGTACGCAGGCACGAAGCAAATCCTCCAAAGTTTGAATGGTCCTCTCAGACTGACCATCGGTCTGAGGGTGGTAAGCTGTGCTTAGGTCAATACGTGTTCCCAATGCTTCTTGGACAGCTTGCCAAAGTTTGGAGGTGAAATGGCTATCCCTATCGGAGATGATCGAGATGGGGATGCCATGACGAGACACTATTTCATTTATATAAATTTGTGCAAGTCTCTCGGTGTTATAATTATTTCTAATTGGAATAAAATGTGCCGATTTGGTTAATCGATCCACGATTACCCAAATTGCATCATGACCCCGGGGTGTCTTGGGGAGATGCGTCACAAAATCCATTGTGATCTGTTCCCACTTCCACTCCGGAATTTCCGGTTGTTGTAACATTCCCGAAGGTTTCTGGTGCTCCGCCTTAACCCTCGCACACGTCGTACACTTGCCGACGTATGTGGCTATATCCTTTTTCATACCTGGCCACCAGTAAAATTCTTTCACATCCTGGTACATTTTATCAGATCCCGGATGTATGGAATATTTCGACTTATGCGCTTCGTCCATGATTAATTCACGAAGGTCATGGAGGGTCGGGATCCAAATCCGATTTTTGAAATAGAGAATTTCGTCCACACGCTGTTCGAAATTCTTCTCATTCCCGTAAAGTCCTTTATCCAATTGGTCCTCTTTCAACGCCTCGCGTTGAGCGACTCGAATCAAATCCGAAAGGTTTGACTGGACTATCATCCCCAATGCCCGCACTCGCAATGGTTTAACCCGATCCTTCCTACTCAAGGCATCGGCTACGACGTTAGCCTTGCCGGGGTGATATCGAATGTCACAGTCATAGTCACTCAGCAACTCGACCCATCTTCGTTGCCTCATATTCAGTTCTTTCTGATCGAATATGTGTTGCAAACTTTTATGATCAGTGAATATGGTGCACTTTGTACCGTAGAGATAGTGTCTCCAGATTTTAAGTGCAAAGATGACTGCTCCCAGTTCCAAGTCATGAGTAGTGTAGTTTTTCTCATGAACTTTTAACTGTCGAGACGCATAGGCTATGACCTTTTTATTTTGCATTAACACACATCCTAACCCTTTACGGGATGCGTCACAATATACAACAAATCCATCGTCTCCGTCGGGGAGACTTAAGATTGGTGCTTGACACAACCTTTGCTTTAGCGTTTGAAACGCCGATTCCTGCTCTTCACCCCATTCATATTTCCGATCCTTTTGAGTCAGGAGGGTTAAAGGTTGGGCGATGCTGGAAAAGTTCTCTATAAATCGACGATAGTATCCAGCTAAGCCTAAGAATTGGCGGATTTCCTTCGGAGATTTAGGCGCTTGCCAATCCTTAATTGCTTCAACTTTACTCGGATCAACGTGTATTCCTTGGTGGTTTATAACGTGACCGAGGAATTGCACCTCTTGTAACCAGAAGTTACACTTGGAGAATTTTGCATACAACTTCTCCTGATCCAAAAGCTCCAAAATTAACCTCAAATGTCGCTCATGTTCTTCTTTACTTTTTGAATATATCAAAATATCGTCAATAAATACAATGACGAATTTGTCAAGATAGGGTTTACAGACTCGGTTCATGAGATCCATGAACACCGCTGGCGCATTTGTTAGTCCAAAAGGCATAACTAAAAATTCATAGTGGCCGTAGCGAGTCCGAAACGCGGTTTTTGGGATATCCTCCTCCTGAATTTTAACTTGGTGGTATCCCGATCTAAGATCAATCTTTGAGAAATAGCTCGCACCTTGTAGTTGGTCGAACAAATCATCGATTCGGGGAAGAGGATACCTATTTTTGATGGTTAACTTGTTCAATTCCCTGTAGTCAATGCACATTCGAAGGCTTCCGTCCTTCTTTTTCACAAATAGTACAGGTGCACCCCACGGGGAATAGCTGGGACGAATAAATCCCTTATCCAACAATTCCTGCAACTGGTTGGATAATTCTTGCATCTCGGACGGTGCAAGTCTGTAAGGGGCCTTAGCAACAGGGCCAGCTTGCGGTAACAGATCGATTCTGAATTCGACCTGTCGGGTTGGCGGTAATCCAGGAAGTTCCTCTGGAAAAACTTGTGGAAATTCGCGTACCACGGGAATATCGTCCACCCGTTTTTCCTCAGAATCAGCGGCCGTCAGGCTCGCTAGATACGCCACACATCCCTGACGTATATATTTCAACACCTTGAGGTGGGATATAAATGGTATCATGGTGCCGGATTTTTCTCCCTGCACTAATACCTCCTCGTCATCCGACACCCGGATCTTGACGACTTTCTTTTCACAATTTATTTCTACCTTGTTGCGTGCTAACCAATCCATTCCCACTATCACATCAAAACTACCCAGTTCTACCGGTAACAAGTCAATCAGAAAGGATTGTTCGTTTAGAATAAAAGGACAATTCCGAACGATTTGATTGACTATCATGGTCTTACCGTTAGCGACTTCTACGGTATAGGGTTCTATGGATTCACTAACCGGCATGTTTGCTATTAATAGGAATTTAACGGAGACAAAACTTCTATCAGCACCCGTATCAAATAATACTGAAGCGTAATGGTCAGAAACAAGGAATGTACCTGTCACTACGCTGGGGTCCTGGCGTGCTTCGCTCGCCCCTATCACGAAAGCTCGGCTTCTCGCCGGGTTGGACGACGATGCCTGACCCGTGGGTTGTCTCCCGTTTCCTCCTTGGTTCAGTTTCGGGCAGTTTCTTTTGAAGTGATCCGTGCTGCCGCATTCGTAGCAGGCACGGCTAGTGGTCACCATTTGGTTTCCTTGCGGGTTTTGCTGCAGGGCTGGTTGGGTCCTAAACGGTTGAGCACGAATTGGTTGCGGTTGTCGATTTAGGTTGTTCAGGTTTGTCCTACATTTTGGTGCTGTGTGCCCAATCCTGCCGCACCGGTGGCACACCACCTCTTTGCACACGCCACCATGGTGGTAACCGCATTTCCCACACTTAGGAAACGTTCCCTTCTGCGGTTCTTGCCTTCCGCCCGAACCAGTCATGGCATAGCTCTGGGCAGCGGGCCTAGCTCGTTTACCTTGCTGCTTCTCCCGGATCCTATTGTCATACGTACCTCGCTTTCCTCCAGCCGACTCTCCTGTCACCTTTAGTGATCCACTCCTTAAGAAATCATACGTGACAATACCGGCCTGTGTCACTGCACCCTCATACGTTTGGTGTCCCCCCGCTTTAACTATACTCCTCACTACTGGAGTTAGTCCCCAAATATAACGCTCCACCCTTTTTGCCTCTGGGGTGACCAACCATGGTACTAATCGTGACAGCTCATTGAACCGGTTTGTATATCCCAAATGATCCGCCCCCTGCATTTCCAGGTTCCACAACTCATTTTCCAGTTTCTGTAATTCATTCTTTGGGCAGAAATGTTCCAAAACGAGAGCCTTAAGCTCTGTCCAGGTCATGCGGTTTGTCGCCGCCTGACCTCGAGTCTGTACTATGGTGTTCCACCATGTCAAGGCATGGTCGGTGAATGTACAAGTGGCGTACTTAACGACACAATCCTCGGGACAGTTGCTAATATTCACCACTGATTCTATTTTCTCTATCCATTTAACTAACCCATTCGGTCCTTCAGACCCGCTAAACTCTAATGGCTTGCACAACATAAAATCCTTGATCGAACATCCCCTGGATGTACGAATTGGTTCAGTACGGTTTGTCTCTACCGTAGGTATAGGGCCATTGCTGTCAGTAACGACCACCCTAGGCGGTGCGTCATTACTCGGAATAGTGTTATCATTCCTTGGAGGATTAGCATTTTGTTCCCCGTCATTATTTATGGGCGTTTGATTGCTCGGAGGGGTTGGATTGGTCGAGTTATTAATACTGGCGGCGATGCGCGATACTATATCCGGTATCGCCGCCTCCAACTGTTGAGCAATCAAACGGCTCACATCTACTTCCGATGTTTTCGTTGATCGTTTCGGTGCCATTCTACACAACATCAAGAAATACATATAATCAATACCATCTCAAATTATAAAACACAATACATATTTCATTCATTAGTAAACATGGATACATATTACACAATCATCAGTTTACATACTTTCCAGTCAACATTACATAACTAAGTTTTATTACAAGGGCCCTATGTCGGTATCATCTCGACATAACCCGTAAAAGGGTCAGTGCTTGAATGATACCCAAAAGTATCTATAAAGATATGCCCAAAAGAGACCCACCCTAGGGGCCAGTGGTTGTATCATAACTAAACCAGATTCACTCCATGTTAGTATCACCACTAACTACTTACATAGAGTATCAAAAAAAAATGGTCCCCGACTATCCCCAACCAAACATAACTACTAAACACGGTGGTATGCCCACCACACCATCACTGCCACCATCGCCACCACTACTGCCATCACCCCCCGGAGCCACGCCTCTAACCGCTGAACCATCATTAGGGAGTACGAGCACTCCCTGGTCAACCGGTCGATTGCATACTGGCAATCCAGTATGCGGTCACCAAGGTACACTCGTCTCTGTACCCCCACGGTCAGGGCGGCTGAGTGCTCATTTACTTGCTCTGTGAGCACTCGTAGCCAGGCTACCGCCTCCCGCTCCTGTCTGGGAAGGCCCCAGACAGGTAGAGCCATCGGCTCGGGCTGGGATGAGGACTCTCCCCGACGAGTAGCAGGTCGGGGTGGGGGAGAGGTCGGTGGGACACGCGGAATGCTGATCCGCGCCGTAAGGCGGGGACCAAATCCCGGAGGGACAGAGGTGGCCTGCGGTGCGAGGGGAGTAGGGGATCTGACGATCCGGGCCGGGGAGGACTGGCTCGAGCTCCTGTGACTCGCCTCGCTAGGCTCGGAGTCAGATGACACGTGTAAGCTCCCGGAGTTTCCGGGGCTAACCTCCTCCGGATCCTCCTCTAC
The DNA here is from genome assembly GCF_021521415.1 of Bidens hawaiensis. Lineage (NCBI taxonomy): Eukaryota > Viridiplantae > Streptophyta > Magnoliopsida > Asterales > Asteraceae > Bidens > Bidens hawaiensis. The sequence goes on along the minus strand of NW_027492817.1, from coordinate 56,726 downwards.
AGATAAGCTATGCGGGCTTGACATTTTTACCTGCACACAAGTTAACAAACATATAGTTCTTTCCATAGTGTAATTCTTAATCAAATTAATACATACTTATTTATACAACTTTACCACATAATAATATTATCGTATATTTACACATATGTTGCCAATTTTACCTATTTAAAGTTCCTCGTGACTTCCCCTGAATTCTCCCGTGCAGACAAGTCTGTTATTATGTTCCGGACCATAATAACTCACTTGTCCATCCAAGTTCATCCAGATCCCGTCACAATAAATTATTAGTTGATATTCAGATCCTATAATACTTGAGCTACTGGTTATATTTTAGGTATCTCTTAAAGACGTCCTAAATCTTTATAACCAATGGCTCTGATACCAAGTTCTGTAACACCCCGTAACCGCAGCGGAAACGTACACGGGATGCAACAGACACATCTGATATCAACAGCATTGCTTATAAAGAAAATACCACTACATTAATTTATAACATATTACATTGTTGCGAGTTGCGTTACTGTCTAGGTGTTACACACATATATTACCAATAAGACATTAATATATATTCATTACAAAATACAGAGCAGCAAGCTTCCAACAGGTAGCACAGATAGTTAAGCACATATCAATCATTCCAACCTGGGCATACCTAGAAAGCATGTAAAGAAAACGGGTCAACTACGAATAGTTGGTGAGTTTCACTAATTTAAATAAACCATAGATCAGTATAAAAATCATATGTTAATGATGAAATTATGCCAAGCCCGTTAATGAAAACTCTATTAACCCAAAAACACATTAAATGACCCCTGGGGACACTGTTAACCCAGAACATATCCAATAACCCCTGGGGACACTGTTAACCCAGTACATATCAAATAACCCCTGGGGACACTGTTAACCCAGCGCATATCAAATACCCTCTGGGGACACTGTTAACCCAGAACCATATCCAATAACCTCTGGGGACACTGTTAACCCAGCGCATATCAAATACCCTCTGGGGACACTGTTAACCCAGAACCATATCCAATAACCTCTGGGGACACTGTTAACCCAGAAACATATCCAATACCCTCTGGGAACACTGTTAACCCAGAAATATATCCAATAACCCTCTGGGAACTAAGTTACCCCAGAACAATTCCACCCGATAAACAAATTATCTATTCTATGCATCATACCATATATATATATATATAAATATACAAGTGTTTCCATACGATCGGTATGTACTTAGATAATTTAACACAATCATGCTTTCCGCCCCGGGAAAATATTTAAAACAGTTCATTAAAAGGGGCTCGTGAAAACTCACCTTTTTGTGAGTCTGTGGGTAATACAATGAACAGCTACGTGCCTGGATCTGTAATATAATATCTAGTCGTTACTATATAATTCCCATAAACTAAATCCGTATTAATCGGTACATCTGGGGACATTGTTAACCCAGTACTGTACTCGATCCGGGGACAATGTTAACCCCGTGACACTCCTAAGGACTCAGATTGTGCCATTACTTAGAGTCGGACGGTCAAAATTATCATTTTTATGTTTTCCTTGATTTGCGTGCCTAGCACGGTCATCCGTTTTTAGTTTCAAAAATGAGTTTATTCACACTTAACCCAAAAATGGTGTTTGACTGTTATTTTAGTTAAAGTGATGAAATTAGAGCTCGGTTTGGACACCCCGTTTGGCCGCGGGGCCCGTTTCCGTCATTTAGGTGCCGGAAACAGTAATATCGGGTAAAATTACCCAAATCATCCGAATTATTTTCGGATGATTTATTTTTACTTAATTTACTTAGTATTATGAAAATGGTTCATTTTTAGGTTTTTATATACCAGTCAGCTCGCTTATGCGAGATTTGCCGGTTTACACGTTTTAAGCTTTAAATATTTGTTTTTATGTTCATTTTAGCACAAATATTTACCCGTTTAGTCTCGGGTCATGAAATTTTGCACAAAACTTATTTTGACAGTAAGACATTTTATAAAAATTTTCCAGATTTATTTTCTTATATTTACATTTATTTATCTATTTTTAAACCTTTTTAAAATGCTAAATATGTCAAAAATACCAAAAGACTTTATAAAAATCCCAAATTTTTCTGGGATGATCCTTGCCATCCTCATAACTCCCTGGAATTTTTCCAGAACTTAAAACTCATTTTTCAAGCCATTTTAACCCTAAACCGAGCTAGAAAGCCCTAGAACTCGTTTCACCGAAAAGCCTACTTAGACTTTTCCAACTGAGCTCAAATTTTGTGGGTGACTTTTATATGTTATAAAAAGCTTATCTTAAATTTTCCAGAATTGTTCATCAAGTTTAGCTATTTTTCACTATTTTTGGCCAAAAACGAGCATTAAATTCACCAAATATTCATCTTTTATCCAAAAATTACCAAAAATTCACAGATCTCATATTTTCGTGTGTAGATCATCTCTGTGAAATTTCGTGACCCGACTCTAAGCGTGCTACAATCTGTCCAAATTTCATAACCACACGAAAACCGAACTATCTTGTGTTTTCTAGCTTTAGATCGCAAGGATCTCGGTTTCTAGCCTTTGCTAGCCGCTAGATACAACACTTACAAGCACAATAACACTATACCAAGCAAACTATACCAACAATCAAACCATTTCTTTCAAAGTGTCGGTTTTTAAGTAAAAACAAAGGTTTTAACCGTAAAAATCCGTTCTCAACTCTTTTTACTCATTTCTTGGACCAAGATCCCTTGTATAACATGTATACATCTCTTGATCATGCAAGAGTCGGTTTCATCTCGGGTTTTCACCCGTCTTTCACATGGAAAACTCATTTACAAATATTCTAACCATAAAATTTTGTTATTGACACTTTTAACTCGTTTCTTGGATCAAGATCCCGTGTATATCTTGTATACATCACTTGATCTAGCAAGGATCGGTTCCATCTCGGGTTTTCACCCATAATTCACTTGGAACCTCTTGTTCTTGCAAAAACACTCAAAATAAAGAATTCAACACCAAAGATCATGCATTATAACATGTTTATACCTTGTGTTCTTGATTAGAAGAGATGGATTTGATGAACACTTGAAAGTATGAAAGGATTTGAGAGAGTTTTTATGTGAAATGTGTTGTAAAAAAAAAGAAAATGAAATGAATGATAATATCAAAGGACCGATCGGTCCAATATGGTGGATGGGGGTGGGCCCCACAAATCCATTCTAAGCCACATATTCGGATTACGCAATCCGGATAATGTTGTGGATAATCTGGCTCAGTTCGTTTCTCGTTTAAACTCGTAATTCGGCTTAAAACGAGCATAGAATGGTCGTTTTTCGGGTTAAAATAAAATTTACATAAAACCGACTTAAAAACTTTAAAAACTTAAACCATGACATTAAAACATCATATTATTAATAATTACGCATCTTTTTCGGCTTGATTGATCATCTCTTGCTTGGTTTGATGTTAAAGGTTTCGTTTATCGTACCGACGTACCAATAAATCGAAATCCTTTTTCTGTGCTATAATTCACTTATCCCGAAGCATTAATACTTCGTAAACATCACTAAACATTATATACTTCGTCTATAATGTAGTTCCCGATCCGTTCGGGTTTCAATAACCGATCATTGATTAATTGTAATTCCAATACGATTCACTATATAATTGAGTATGATTCATACTGTGAACCATATATATTCGTATCAATGTGCTATAACTCATATAATCAATATTAAATAACACCTAAATAGTATATACCGGCTAGGGTATACCTGGATTTGCCGGAATCGTTACAACAGACTACCTGATACCTGAGTTGCATTTCAAAACACCGGGATGCTTCTTACAGACCCAATGCTTATGTTGTAACCGTCGGAGACCAAGAGTCGTCTGAACTTCCGAGCCGCCAACGACCCCTTTGCCGGAGCATCATCAGCGGTCGGTGGTTGCACATATACAACAACCGTCGTTGGCTTTATTACAGTCGAGGGTGGATATTAGTCTCAGACATATGATGGTTAAGGTGGAAGGAAAGGTGGGTGGTGGTGGTGGGTTGGGTGGAGGTAGTAATGGAGTTAGAGTTTTTTTTTACCAAAATAGGGTGTTGGAGTAAAGTATTTACCAAAATAGAGGATTTTAAAACTATTTACCAAAATAGGTGTTTTTGTTTTACTTTTTAATTTTTTTAACATCTTTTTACCTTTTCTTCTCATTACTCAACACATGGTCACACTCACACCCCACCCAACCACCTTCACAATCATGTAAACGGGTAATTATTTAAGTTTTCCATATCATCGACGATTAATCCGGCAACCCTGAAATGGCTGGAAAATCCTCATGAACCATCTGGCAAGATCTGACCACACACAATAGATTCTGCACCACCATATGAATCACACGATTTCGTGATTTTCGACAGATCCAGACAGCCCAACACAATTTGCCGTCGATTTCAATTTGCACCAGTAGCAAAAAGTCTGCACAACCGCAGCTACAATAAACACAAATTTCTTGTCGACTTCGGTTTTGAGTGGAGCGGGAAGGGGGAGAGACAGAGAGATAAGAGGGGGGGGGGGGTTATATTATTGTGGCCTAAAGTTGCAAGTTTGTCCGGCGATGAAGTTGTTTTCCGGCATGGGGAGGGAGTGATTCGGACACCTTCGGTGCGACGGTGGTAACCGGCTTGGAAGGCAAGGTTGCAAGGTGGTGTTGGGGGGATTAGTTCAAAGGATGATGTTGGTTGCCGGAGATTAAGTGGCCTGATAAACGTGGCTTGGGTTCCGACCATAAACGATTGCTGGAAGAGAACGATGATGCGGCTGATTTAGTGTTGGTGGATGGATGTGGATGTCACCGGAAAAAAGTGGGCGATCGACAACAATGGATTGCCGGCCATTATGTTTAGGTTGGGGAAAGATGAAGACAAATGGTGGGTATTGAATTCTTATTTGGTCGATTATATTACAGAACAATTTCAGGGTTGTCGGATTAATCGTTGATGATCGGAAAACTTAGAAAAGTGATGGGGGTTGGGTGGGGTGTGAGTGTGACCAATTGACCATGTGTGGGTGCAGAATCTGTTGTGTGTTTATTCATTAACCATCAGAATCTAAAATGGGTGGAAAATCCTAATGAATAAACACAACGTGATTGTGAAGGGGGTTGGGTTGGGTGGGATGTTAAAAAAAGTAAAAACAAAAACAAAAAAACTTATTTTGGTAAATAGTTTTAAAATCCCTCATTTTGGTAAATATTTTTCTCCACCATTCTATTTTGGTAAAAAAAAAAAACTCAATGGAGTTAGGGCATTTTTAAGAAGAAGAAGAGATGATGTGGTGTATGGGGCCCATAATTTTTATTATTATTTAATTTTAAAAAATGACACGTCAACGAAATAACTAACGGATTTAGTGCTCCGTTAGTTAGGGAGTGATAGAAGAAATAAGGTGAAAGTTGGGAGCGGTGGGTAGCAAATCGAAAGTTGGAAGTGTTCCCTACCAAAGGATTAAAGTTGAGAGTATTAAAAACCAATATCCCATATAAAAATATTAAGTGAACCTACAAAATATGAAATGACACTAGTACAAAATGGTTTTTACTGGCGGTCAATTAAAATTTTTTGGGCGGTCCACATCATAAAACCGCTCAAAACATGTTCGGTGTATTAATTAACCAACCTTACTTCCTAAAAGAGTAAAGTGTCATTTTCGTCCTTGTGGTTTGGCAAATAATGTGAATTTAGTCTAAAAAGTTTATTTTTGCATTACGTTTCTCAATTTTTGCTAATTACAACCAAATCACTAAAGTCGTTAAATTTAATCGTTAAGTCAATCGTAGACATGTTTTTTCACTCTTTCTTTATTATTTATTTCAGTGAACTAAGGTTTCGTCCGTGTAGTTTGTCCAAATCTACGGTTTTAGTCTAGTAGTTTGAATTTGCAATTTTTGTCCTTATTTTTTCATTTCACTTGCAATTAAACCCAAATTCACTAATCTTGTTAAGTCTGATCGTTAAACCCATCAGTGTGCCCTTCACGTGAGGGGCAGTTTTGTCCCTCTTTTTTTTCCTTTTTCCCCAAATACACCCCAGCCATCACGTGAGGGGATGCGAATTAGGACATAGGTTTATTTGGGGAGGAAAGCGACAAAACTGGTCGTCACGTGAGGGCACACAGATGGATTGACGACCTGACTTAACGATGTTAATAAATTCATGTTTAAATGCAAGTGAAACGAAACTACAAGGACGAAAATCGAAATTTTGATAGGGACAAAAATTGCAAACTTGAAACTAGTGGACTAATACCGTAGATTTGGACAAATCACATGAACGAAAACCGCAGTTCAGTGAAATAAGTATTATAATAAAGAAAGAGTGAAAAGACTTGCTTACCCCTTACTTAATAATTAAATTTAACGGGGTTAGCGATTTGGATGTAACTGACAAGAATTGGGAAGCGTGGATGGTCCATATGCAATAAACTTTTTAGACTAAATTCGCATTATTTGTCAAATCACAAAGACGGAAATGACACTTTACTCCTTCCTAAAACAAGGAAAAAACCGCCCCAAAAAAGTTCTTGCCAACTTAAACGCCCAAAAAGGGTACTATCTGATTGCAAACCGCTCGAAACATATTTTATATAACTTTAAAAGCCCTAAATAATTGAAAGGGCTTATTTTCAAATTGCTTATCATTTTACTCCCACGTTTTGTTTCATTATTTAGGGTATGTTTGGCAAATAGTTATTATGAGATTTTTAAGAACTTTTAGATATAAGCTTATAAGAAAAAACTCATATTTAAGAGCTTTTAGCTACAACCACCCGCCCACCCTTTTTCCAAGCTAAATATGTCGCTTGTCCAAAAATCTCTATCAATATTAGTTTTCCGTCGTTGCTCAATTAAACCTAATCACCATCAAATCCGTGCTAGGTTGCAATTACATGGTCTGAGTTTTATGGACCCTAATGAATTTCATGCTTGCCTTGATCAATGTCACCTTTCAAAGACAAGAAACTGCTAACAAAAAGAATCATTTTATTTACTTGGTGGGTGATTTGGAAGACTAGGAATGACATCATTCTAAAAGTTAATGGTCTAAAGAACTTATCTTTGATTTCATCCTTCACCTTCTTGTATATTTGGATTGTTACTAGAAATAAGAAAATGAATCTCTATTGGACCAAGTCTATTCAAAACCCACTTCTTTTCATGAAAATTTTGTTTTTGTGATGTTTGGTTAGTTTTTTTAACCATCCATCATATTTTAAATATAATCTTTTTGCTATTAGAAAAAAAAATATCTTGAAAGATAGTAGAAATTAGAAAGCTAGACAAAGCTAGCTAGTAGTAATGCTCTTTTCAAAATTGTTTATTAACCAATTCAACGGCTTCCTAAGTTCTATATCATGAGGATAACAAACTCAAATCAGGAAATGGTCCACAACGTTAGGAGAAACGAAAAGGTCACGAAACCTGCTCGTTAACTTATAAAGTATTGACCAAAAGATTCACAAAATTATCAATACCAATTAAATAATGCATATTGTTCATATTTAGTCACATAAACAATATTCAATCATCTTCAATATTATTCACACATAAATCAACCATGAACCAACAATACATACAAAAAAAATCATCAAACACACATCTAATATTCACAATACAAACAAATCCAAGATCAACATAATAATCAAAATTTACAAAGAATGATCATGGGTTGTAATGGAGTCTTGTCTTGTCAAAGACCTTGAGCCTTTGATGCTTGGAGATGTCTCACCGACGACGGGCAAGTCGGAGAGAACAGCCATCATTTGGCGAATGCTAACTGATTGAACCCTTCTAAAGCTGGTTGCCCGGAGACTAGGGGCAGTCTTTGAGAAGATATCGGAAGAACTTGATAGAATAAGATAAACAAGAGCTTGTACAATGATGAACAAACCAATCTTCAAAAGAGTTTCGCCGGATATAATATCTTCTATTGCCATGTTACCGGAAAATATATACGCGCGCACGTGTGTGTGAGAGAGAGAGAGGGAGAGAGATGGAAACCAAACGGAAATTAGGTTAAAGGGAATGCATGGGGGAAGTCATATATAAGAAGGTTTTGATGACTCAAAAGTTATGTCTATATACAACTTCTAAAACATATGTACAAGTAAATTGACTCAATCTGCCATCTCAATATTAAAATATTAGCCGTTCAAAATAATAAATATTAAAATATTATATACAAATAGATTAAGATAATACGTATTGGTAGAAGCTTAGACATCATAAAATCGCATGTGAATTAACTATTAAGGGATACTGATGACGGGGGTAGCCCAAAGAAATAATAAAATGGCTGGAACACATTAACGTTAAAAGGGTTAAAAGGTTAAAAGCTTCGTTTCCCGCCCAAACTTATGTAAACAAGTAACCACGTGCTACAGTACGATGTCACATCACTGTTCACATCCATGTCCCCTCTGAACAAAGGACATGCTCAGATAAAGTAATATTATTTTAACTATGGACCAGCGGTCCAAAGCTTCCCGCCCATAAAGGTCAACTCTCTAGGCAAACTGGAGGGGAACTAGATTAGTTACAATTGGACGAAAGGCTGAAGTCTCTTCTCATATACAAGAGAGACTTAGCCATAAACATAAACACATCAGATTTGGGCAAATAACACCATCTCCCTAATCTTCTCTTCTTCCTTAAGAAATATGCTCTTAGCTTATTTCTTTCTTACTTCAATAACTTCATAGCTTCACCAAGAACATCATCCTAAAACCGATTCCAAACATCACGGTTCTTGATCTTCGGTGATTTATAACAACAAACAACTAACTAGTGAACCTCCTTTTACGTTTTGCAAACGTAGAGGGACACCACGACCTGTGTTAGGTTAACCTGAACCCTTGAAGCTTGTTAGCCTAACCAGTCCATTCACTATCATTGGTCTTATCTTTGTTGTAGCAACAAGTTGGCGCCCACCGTGGGGCTACGCCACTTACTTTATCATAAAGACCAATAGTGTAGCTCCATCACCATGTCAGAAGGTGGATCTCCGTGAGAAGTCAACCAAGTGTCAAGAACACCAACATCAAGCGCCGGCCTAGAAACTCCGGCGACGACCTCGATTTTTTCTACTCCGGGAGGAACTTCGACGAGACCCTTGTTCCTCGAGTTTTCACCTTTTCGGACTCCAACCCCTTCACGATCCGGAGTTCCTTCTCCCCATGCAGGAGTCACGAACAACCCGGAACGCGTCGACTTGACGCTGGAAGGGGTATCACGGAATTTCTTGCAACTAAGGCATCTTCTTAACCAACACGTGAGCCTAGAAAGAGAAAAGGGGATAAGAATAAGGCTAAATTATGACAAATCAGAGCCCTCACTGTCGCTCGGACGTCCACCTTCCCCTCTAATCAGCTCACGCCCGGCTGCTTCTCTTTTTGAAGCTGGTCCAAGTGTAACCTGTCAACCCTTTAACCCATCTCCCTACACCTATGGGAGATCAAGCCCAGCGGCGTTCCCTTTGTTCACTTCACAACCCCTTGGACACGAGACCACTCTCGACCAAATATTGCAGTCACCAGCTTCAAGTGTTCCTCCTACAACCACTACATGAGAGCAGGCCATGTCGGTCTTGCCCTTGGCTCGAAGTGCTACAATGAGCACTCCCATAGGAACAAGTCAAACAGCAGCAACCCCTGAAAGCCTTCAAGGATTTAACCTGATGCCTCATATGATGGCTCAAATGATGGCACACTTCCCCTGGACCCAGCTCATCAACCAAGCACTGGGTACTCACCAAGGAACAACAAGTCATAATCCTGCTGTAAGGATAGATGAAGATTTGGCAAAACCTTACAAACCCGGTAACCTATCTTGTTTCTCTCAACAAATCGCCGATTATGACTTTCAAACAAAAATCAAGATGCCACCCCATATAAGAACTTATGATGGGACTGAAGATCCCGAAGACCACCTCCAGGTCTTCACTGGGGCGGCCAGAATTGAAAAATGGTCCCACGCTGAATGTTGTTTGATGTTCATACAAACGTTAGTTGGGTCAGCCAGGATATGGTTCAATGACCTTCCTGCTCAAAGCGTTCGAAGCTTCGATGATCTGAGCAAAGGCTTCTTGGCCCACTTCTCACAACAAAGAAGGTACGTCAAGGACGCCACGGTCATTTTTCAGATAAAACAAAAAGATGATAAGAGCCTTCGAGACTTCATCGAAAGATACAAGAAAGAAGGGTTACAATATATGGGGGCTGACGAAAAAATGAGGTGGGAGGCTTCATGAACGCCATCACCTCCAAGCACCTCACAAGGGACTTTAATAAGTACCTGCCTAAAACCTTTGAAGAAGCTCTTGAACGAGCTGAGGCTCATATTCGAGGCGAGGAGGCCGTTGATTTCAAAGAGCAGCGAAAAAGAGCTCCCAGTTGGCGAGGCAACAGCCCCAACCGAAAGAGAGGGAACTACACTCCTTATGACAAGTATCCCCGGAGTTCAGATCAACGAAGGCCTGAAGGCCGGAACCCTCCAAGCAGGGAGAAAGCTGTAAACTTCACAGCCTTAACCAAAACCCCTCAGGAAATCATTGCCACAGAAGAAGTGAAGCACAACTTCCGACCTCCTCGACCCTTGCCCAAGAGCAAGAAAAACGAAAGTTCCACCCAGTTCTGTGAGTTCCACGAAGAAAAAGGTCACCACACAAACGATTGCTTTCAACTCAAGAGAAGAATTGAGGAAGCCGTCAAGTCTGGAGAATTGGCTCATTTGGTAAAAGGGGTCAAAGACAAGATGGCTTAAAGAAAAAGCAAAGAAGTGAATATGGTGAATATTGACCAAGGTGTTCCCCACAAACGACAACGCTTAGAGGCTTGGGAGCTTCAATGCATCTGCTTCCCACCGCCTCAAGGTAACTTACTCTCAAACCCTCTAACAGTGGAAGCGAACGTGGGAACGCTCGAAACAAACAAAGCCTACATTGACACAGGGGCGGCCACAGAGATCATGTATGAAAGATTCTTCAACCGACTAAGCAAGGAAGAGCGTTCAAGGCTTCAATCCTCCGAGTCATCTATAAAAGGTATCGCCGACGTACCCTTGAAGCCTTTAGGCCAACTAACCCTTGATGTCTGTTTTAGTGAAGGCAAGATGAAGAAAACCAAACCACTCACTTTCGTGGTTATCAACACACCTTCCAGCTATGATGTAATCATAGGATGGCCTGGACAATGTGTATTCAACATGGCTGTCTCGGTTGGTCAAGGTGCTGTGAAGTTTCCCACCGATATGGGAATTGCAACCCTTCAACCTACCCAAGAGGTTTACACGGTTGAAGGGGAAAGCTCAAAAAGCAAAGACGAAGAGCAAGGCTTAATCATAAACCCCAAGTACCCTGAACAAAAGGTACAGGTAAACACAAGCCTCTCCAAAGAAACACTTTCACACCTTGAAAAGTTGTTGATGAACTACAGTGATGTTTTTGCTTGGGGCCTGGAAGACATGACAGGCATCCATCGAAGCATTGCAGAGCATGAACTCAAGATACCTCCCGATGTCAAGCCTGTCGTCCAAAAGAAACGGAGCCTAGCTCCTGAAAGAAGCTTGGCAGCATGCCAAGAGGTCGAAAAGCTTGTACAAGCTGGGATCCTACGTGAGGTCAAGTATCAATCTTGGGTGGCTAATCCAGTCATGGTTCGAAAGCCTGACAAGTCTTGGAGGATGTGCATCGACTTCAAAGACTTAAACAAAGCATGTCCAAAGGATTGCTATCCCTTACCCAAAATGTTGACCTCAAGGTTGACTCTCTAACCGGCCATCCCTTTAAGTGTTTTCTCGATGCTTACAAGGATTACCATCATATTCTCATGAAAGTGGAAGATGAAGAAAAAACCGCTTTCCACACGGACAAAGGTATTTTCTGTTACCAAAAGATGCCCTTTGGTCTATGAAACGCCGGTGCAACCTACCAACGTTTGATCGACAAAGCATTTGCTAGCCAAATTAGCAGAAACTTGGAAGATTATGTCGATGATCTAGTAATCAAGAGCAAATCTGAGCATCAAATGCTTGAAGACATATAAGAAACCTTCCAAAGCTTGAAAAAGATCAACATGAAGCTTAACCCAGGAAAATGCTCATTCGGGTTCGAAGAAGGCTAGTTTTTGGGGCACATTGTGGGAAAACAAAGCATAAAAGCTAATCCCAACAAAGTCAGGGCTGTTCTCGAAACCAAATCCCCACAAAGCAAAAAAGAAGTGGAGAGCCTGAATGGAAGGCTTGCAGCATTGAAGCGTTTTACCTCCAAGCTTGCTGAGAAGTCCCTACCCTTTTTCAAAACACTAAAGGGTTGCACCAACAAGAAAGATTTCAGATGGACGGAAGAAGCGGAAGAAGCCTTCAACCAAATGAAGCAACACTTGGCTTCACTCCCAGCTATTGCAGCCCCTGAAACGGGAGAACTGATCTCTGTCTATCTCTCAGTCGCTGAAGAAGCACTAAGCGCGGTTCTAACCATCGAACGAGACAAAGTTCAGGTACCCATTTATTTCTTTAGTAAAACACTAAAACTGGCAGAGGTCAAATATCCTTCTTTGGAAAAACTTGCTCTGGCCTTAATTCAAACGGCCAGAAGGCTTCGAAGGTAATTTCAAGCACACCCTATACAAGTGGTCACTGACCAACCATCAAAAGTGTGCTTGAAAAACCAGAAAATTCAGGCCGATTGGCCAAATGGGCTGTGGAACTAGGTGAACATAACATCACCTATGTCCCAAGAAAAGCTATCAAAGCCCAAGTCTTGGCAGACTTCATTGTAGAAATCCCAAAACAAGTCATTCCTGAAATACACACAACCGCCACTGAACCTTCTGACCCTGAAGCCTGGAAGCTTTTTACCGATGGAGCTTCCAGCATCGAAGGGTCAGGAGCTAGGCTCGTTTTAATCAAACCTGAAGGGTTAGAATTCACATATGCTCTTCGACTTGAATTTCAGACCACCAACAACGAAGCTGAATACGAAGCATTGATCGCTGGTCTGAAGATTGCCAAAGAGATGAAGATCCAAAAGCTACAAGTCTTTACAGACTCGTTGCTTGTTTCAAGTCAAGTCAATGACAGCTATATAGCCAAAGAGCCCAACATGAAGAAGTACCATGAAAAGGCAAAAGGGTTGATGACCACTTTTCAAGAATGCACCATCAAACAAGTCCCAAAAATTATCTCAATATTAAATTATGTCTATATACAACTTCTAAAACATATGTACAAGTAAATTGACTCAATCTGCTATCTCAATATTAAAATATTAGCCGTTCAAAATAATAAATATTAAAATATTATATACAAATAGATTAAGATAATACGCATTGGTAGAAGCTTAGACATCATAAAATCGCATGTGAATTAACTACTAAGGGATACACAAGAGAAAAATCTATATTTTTAGATTGAAATCCGGATAAATAGTGAGTTTTTTACTAAATTAGTGTAGTTAGAAAAAATATTTACTAATGTAGTGTAGTTTGAAAATTATTTATCAAAGTGGGTGTTTTCTTGAAATTTACTTGTCTCTCTCCTATATTAATTAGATAAACTTAATTCTCATTATTAATTCTCTAAAATGTAAATCTAACACTGTAATTTTTTTTATTTTGTTTCAAAAACCTTATGGTGTGATGTTTTATATATATAAACTCGAGAATTATATTATTATTATCTCTATTAGTTATTTCTTAGGTTTTATTAAGTTATTATTATTACTATTATATGTATTTACAAATTACAAATTATTATTAATAAGTCATCTGTTTGGTTTTATTTTCATTTTTAATGTGATTTTATGTATATTAGTATATATGACAAGAGTTATTTTTGAAGATAGGTGCAGCCCGGCTAATTAAAAAGACAAATATTTATTTTTAGTTTGGTATTTTCTTTTTAACTGTAATAAACGAAAAAATAATAATCACTAATAATTTAATATAGCTTTTATCTTTTTAATAAAAAATTATTTTAACCATTTAATATGAATTTAACATTGTAAACTTGTTCACTTTATTAATTTTTTTTTGTTACGATACAGAATAAGATACTATACACTAAATTAAAAATAGATAATTTAATTTTGTCTTTATTTTAGGAAGAAAAAACTACTAATTTATCCCTTTACTCAGTTAGTTTATTTATTGAAAAAAGAAAAGCCAAATTAAATTATTAGTGATTATTATTTAATTAGTTTATTACAGTTTAGATTTTAGAATAAAAATTTTTATACCAAACTAAAAATAAAAGTTTGCTTTCTTAATAGCCGGCTGCACCCATATACAAAACATCACACTAAAAGCTTTTTAAATCAAAATAAAAAAGAAGTGTTAGATTTATATTTTAGAGAATAAATAATAAATAATGAGAATTAAGTTTATATAATTAATAAGAGAGAGAGAGAGAGAGAAATTTCAAGAAAACACCACTTTAGGAAATACTTTTTAAACTACACCAAATTGATAAATATTTTTTTCAACTACACTAGTTTGTGTATGATGTTTTAACTTTTAATTAAAATAAATACAATTGAACAAATAGACAACAATATTAATAGAACAAATGGACGATGTCATTTAATGGACTGAAACGACACAAACCAAAAGCCAGACAGTGCCCAAATGAGAAAAGAAATTAGATTGAGACCATTATTTTAGTCTAGTCACAGTACTATAAGATTTATTTTTACAATTCTCAAAAATATTATTGGTTTTAAAATAAACATCTCTTTATATATTTTATATAAATAGACGCGCGGTAATATATAATCAAATTTGAGTATATATAAATTTATTTGAGGCGTGAATACAAAATTTATGTTCGTTGTTAATATATAATCAAATTCAAGTATTGTTTTTAAAAACAGATTTTAAGTACAATGTGTATAAAACATTTTAATATGAAAAAACAAGCAAACAAACGTAAGTTATCAAATTAAGATATCATATGCATGGTTGTGGAGTACAAAGCCCGTCCACTTTGACTTGCCTTCTTGAACTTGACAACGTTGTGTCATGGAGTTATCTTGCGAAAGTTATTCCAGGTGGATAAATATGAAAAGGATATAATCAAATAAAGACTAACCGTTTCCTCCACTCCACAAATGATAAAAGAATGAAGCAATGGTCTTGTTTGGGCAACAATATTATGGTAATTATCCAAAACAAACAAACAAAGTAATGATCAATCATGAAAATAGAAAATACATTGAATTAAATTAAAAGTAAGAATAAATAAATAACATTGTATTTTAGCATTATTTGCATTTCCTAACATGAACGTTTACTATGAGTCTTAGTTCAACTAGTATTGGACGGGAAGTGAAAATTTAGGTTGGAGACCGCAATGTCTCAAGTTCGAATCCGATAATAACCGGAATTTATCGTAATGGGCAGTCGGGCAGTAGATTTTTTCTAAAACAGGAGATGGGGAGTTTGGCTATCCATCACTGTCTTTGATCACATACATATGAGGTCATCATATCTTTTGTCATTAGATTACTCCAACTGCCCGACTTTATATGTTTGTCATAAAAAAAAAAAAGAACAATATACTAACACCACGATCACTTTCACAAGGAAAGTATGTTCGGTTAAAGCTTGAGGGATAAAATGCCTCATAACGGCCATACCTAGCGACATTACTATTATTGGTATGCATATTAAAGATTGTATCATTAATTTTGAAAACCGATCAGATTTTTGTGTATACATATCATTTAATCATTTGGTGTAGTTTTTTTTTTCTTTTTTTTTCCTTTTCCCTATTTGATGAGTGTATTAATTAATATATTGAAGAATATTATTTATGTTCTTATTTTCAAACAATTATTTGGGAAGGAAACTCTCGATGGTTCAAGGTGCCTACGTTTTCGGCACGTCTTCGGTGAGAGAACTTCTAAACATTGCCAAACCTTCTGGTTTGGAAACTCAAAAGAAGGATATATTGCATGGGATTATCATCATCTCGTGTTGGGGTATATAGAAGGCGAGGAATGAAAAAAAAAGTTGAAGGGAAAGAAGAGAAGGCTAAAGAGATTATAGGTAAAATCAAGTCGTTAAGATTTACCTGGTATAAACATAGATCGAAAAGAATGTAAGGCCCCGGTCCTGGTGCCCTACTTTGGTGTTGGATTTACTCATAAACACAGTTCAAAATATCAGAGTTAATTAAAATTTTCGCGAAATTTAAACTTTAACCGTATATATTACACTAGCTTTAGAAACCCGTGTATTACACGGGATAAATTAATGTATAAATTACAATGAATAATTTAATACAAATAAAAAAAGATAATTGAGTCTCTATATATTATGTAAAAAAAATGTATTACAAATATAGTCGCTTTATATCATCAAATATATTTGAATTTTAAATCGAGAATGTGTTGTTCTATCAACGGTATACAATAATGAAACAATGTCATTGAAAGCAACATTTAAACAATGAGGCCTTTCGATGTGAAAGATGTAAGTAAAGTCTTTAACAAAAATGTTTTACATTCCATACCCGACCATAGACAAAAAGACACCAGATTTTCCTTTTTGAACTACTTTCTTGTTGTCCTTACAAACACACTCTTATTCAACTATCACAATAGTCTTATCATAAATATAAAAAATGGAAAATTTGTCTATGATTTTTAAGGTTGAATATTTGTAAAAAAATTAAAAAAAAATTATTATAGTTTTCTTCAATATGAAAATGTCTAAAAAATTAAATGCTAATGTACTCTTTAATATATATATATAGGGGAGGGTTAACGTACAATAATAGGTTATCGTACATTAGTTACGCGAGACCCAGCACCACCCGATCCTAATTGCAATTAAAACTACGGGGTGGCATAATTGTAATTAAATCAAAAATACTTATCGCACAACAGATCGTCATTTGCTGCAAGCCTTCAACCATAATCAATCATCCACAAAACTAAAGTATAACCAAAATCGATAAACCCATTATCGCTATAGTTTAATAATCTTCAAATTCATCAAAAAATGTTGATTTAATCAATTGAATTGATGTGTAAGAGGCTTTAGAATCATCAATCGATTATGAATTGCAAAATAATACAATTAATTGAGCTATAATTAGGGTTCATGTTTAAACGTTCTGCACAAAACTTTAAACGTTCTGGACTTTTTGTACAGAACTTCTAAACTTTTTGTACATTAGGGGTGAGTTAACGTACAATAATAGGTTATCGTACATTAGGTACGCGAGACCCTGCACCGCCAGATCCTAATTGCAATCAAAAGTACGCGGTGGCATAATTGTAATTAAATCAAAAAAATACTTCTCGCACAACAGATCGTCATTTGCTGCAAGCTTTCAACCATAATCAAATCATCCACAAAACTAAAGCATAATCAAAATCGATAAACCCATTATCGCTATAGTTTAATAATTTTCAAATTGATCAAAAATTGTTGATTTAATCAATAGAATTGATGTGTAGGAGCTTTAGAATCATCAATCGATTATGAAATTGCATAATAATACACTTAATTGAGCTATGATTAGGGTTCATGTTTAAACGTTCTGCACAAAAACTTTAAACGTTCTGGACTTTTTGTACAGAACTTCTAAACTTTTTGTACAGAACTTCTAAATTTTTTGTCTAGAACTTCTAAAGTAAAAAGTTTAGACTAATATGAACACCAAAATGAACAAAAAGTTTAAACGTTCTGACCAAAATATACACTTAAAATGACAAAAAAATTTAAAGGTTCAATTAATACGTTCTGACAAATCTACAAATTTAAAAGTTCTGACCAAAATGAACACTAAAATGAACAAAAATTTTAAACGTTCAACTAATATAATCTGACCAAAACCACAAGTTTAAACGTTCTAACAAAAAACGAACACCATTAAACGTTTAAGTTTAGAAGTTCTGTACCAAAACTTTAGAAGTTCTAACAAAAAAGTTTTGAAGTTCTAACAAAAACATCAATCGATTATGGAATTGCATAAATAACGCACTCAATCGAGCTTGATTAGGGTTCAAAATATTATGTTTAAACGTTCTGAAACAAAACTGAAGACCTATAAACGTTCTGACCAAAAAAGAACATCTTTAAACGTTCTAATACATTCAAAGAAGTTCAGGGTGTTTAAAAAAGTTTTGAAGTTCTGATAAAGTTTAGAAGTTCTAAGAAGTTTTGGGTGTTCAAAAAAGTTTAGAAATTCAAAGAAGTTCTGGGTGTTCAAAAGAGTTTAAAAGTTCTGATAAAGTTTAGAAGTTCTAAGAAGTTCTGGTTCTTCAGAACTTCTAAAACTAACAAAAGAAAAATTAAAAACCTGTAAACATGAAATTGAACACTAAAATCACTTCATATAATCTCATAATCATGAAACAATCGTCACTCGACCGTTAATTTGATCATTGATTAGATCATATGAACAAAATACGGAACGTCTGCAACTGGGTTTCTACAAAACTCAAAATTGATTAATGGAAACTTCAAATTGATGATTAATTGGACCAATTTCAAAGTTTAATTAATCAATTAGTTCAACAATTTCAATTTCAATTGCTCAATTTGACAAATGACCTGTGTGAAACCCCGTGAAACAGCAGACGATGGGTGTGAATGAAATTTGATTATGTTTCTGATCTTGGTCTGCAATTTAGGAGTCGATGTATGATCGTGGTTGATGAGCGAATGATTTAATTTGGGACGGAATATGATTTGAATAAAATTACAATCTTGCCACCGTGTGTTTTTATAAGTCGACGTTCCAGACACTCGCGTACATATTGTACGATAAGGGATTTTTGTATTGGATCCTTTATCTCTCTATATATATATATAGAAAAGATCAGATAAGAAGTTTGATTTTCCTAAGAAGGTTAGGTAGGAGGGTATTTTAGTCTACTACCTTAATATTGAAAACCCACTTAATTTAATTTCAAAAACCCACTTAATTAATCTTCAAAACCCACTTAAATTTTCACTCATCTCCTACAACCACCACCGCCCACCGCCATCCACCGCCACCGCCACCACCTTGCCGAAAAAGTTTTCGGAAATTTCTCCGGAAAATAAAACACAATGGAAAACACAATGATAAAACACAATGAAAAAAACACTACGAAAATAAAACACAATGACAAAAACACAATTAAATAACACAATGTGAAAAACACTATGAAAAAATAAAACACAATTGTATAACACAATTTTGGTAAAACACAATTTGTAAAAAAACCCACGAATATTTTTTAAATTTTTATATAGCAATATGGTACTCATATAAAAGATAACAAAACACTCGTTATTAAGGTGAAATTGTTTTTTAAAAAAAATGTTGTATATAAAAGTTATGGACGTTTTAAAATGATGGGGGAATTTGACATATGCCTTATATGTGGAGAGAGAAAGTCAACAAATGTGTTTTCCCTATTATGCCCTTACCCTTGATTTACACTAGATTTTTCTCTAATCTAATCTCAACCATTCAAGTTTAAAATGAATGAACAAGATTATTTCCTATCCTTCCTACAAAAACTAATTTTCTAATTATAACTCAACCCTATATATACATATATATATTAATTTTAAAGAAAATATATTTATGACATGTAATTATTATATTAATCTTTTTTTATATTAAGTATGTTTAGAATATAATTTATTGCATTAATAATTCAATCAATGAAGATTGACTAATTAATACGGTATGTTGAATTTATAATTAATACTATATTTAGAACCAACCTTTTTTTTTCTTTTCCATCAATAGAAGAAAAGTGATTTTGGAGGGAATTTGATAGTGATAATTAACCTTAGAATGACATATGTCCAGAATTATTTTATTTTATTAGTATAGGTAGATAACATATAAGATCTTGTCTTAACATCTTTCAAATTTGTCTTTCAAAGTAAAACATAGTTAAATATAACAACATAACATTATTCTCAAGATGCCAGTATCTTCAGTCCAATGCCATATGTCCTTATTCAAGCGAGCTTCCTTAATCTATTCACCTGCGTGCATACTAAAAGTCAGCTGCGCTGAGTGAGTTCTAGTTAATCAGGCAACATACAATATGTTCACATACTTACATATATACGTATCCGAAGATATATATTACATACTTAACCTGTTACCTTTCTTTCATTCTTACATACATACTTTCATACATTCTTTCACACCATCACACTTTCATACTTTCATACTACATTCATAACTATCTTTACCATCTTAGATATTAGTAGGGTCTGATCCCTTTCTTTTTTATCTCAGATATTATTAGGGTTTGGTCCCTCATGTCTCAGATATTATTAGGGTCTGGTCACTTCTGTCTCAGATATTATTAGGGTCTGGTCCCTTCTTTCCATACAACCATACATACGTTTCTTTACATACACATTTCATTATATACTTTCATACATACTCATATATCGTTCATACACATTCACATAACTTATCACTTAAGGTAAGTGTATTAACTATTCACATTGAGTATGCACACAGTCCCGAAAACATAACAAGAAAATGGGGCTAGAAACTCTCCTGGGTCCTGTTTCTTTCTGAGTTTATAGTAATTCATTTTTTTAACTTGGCTCGGCTAACTGTTTAACAATTACAAGTATCAATTTACTAGCTTTATCCATATCATATATCTAGTTTAATAAACCCTCAATGAACGGGGGCCCGGGGGCAGCGCTCCTGGCAGCGGAGTTTTAGGGGCGGCAGCCCCTAGCAAGGTCCAAGGCGCAGAGCCCCTGGCTGGGGTTAAGCTGCCAGGTTAGCTTGGAAAAATTTTATTTTCATTAACTGTTATTCACTAAAAATTCATCAGAAATTTCTAAGTCTGGGCTAATCTAATCGAAGGGAATTTTCTATTCGAATGGCAGGCTCTATTCAAATAGACTTTCTATTCGAATGCTTGATTTTTAAACAAATGAACCTTTCCAATCGAATTAACCTTCTATTCTAATGGGTCCTCCATTCGAATCAACTTTTTATTCGAATCAAACTTCTATTCGAATGGATCCCCATTCAAATCATCTTGTCTATTCGCATCAAACGGTTTCTGCTTCTTTTCCTTCTTTCTTTCCTTTCTTTCTTTTCTATTCGAATGTTATTTATGCAAATACTTGTATTTGAATTTCAGTTTCCCGTTCGAACACACCCACTTTAGGTTATCAACACCTTTATTATCATTATCACTATATATTTTAACATCCATTCTCATATTTTAGTGTTCTTCTATCTTTTAAACATGCTTACTTCTACCCTTGACCAAGATCTAGCTCGTTTAACTATAAAGTTTAAACCTTTATTGATTTCAATCCCGTTTAAGCTAGATCTAGGGTTTTTATAAGAACCGTACATACTCACGAGTTCATCAAGTCCACCTTTAACATCAAGTCTACATTTTTATGGTATAAAAATACCCGATTTGCCTTAGTACCAAGTCTTAAGGCAAACCGTTTTTAAAAACACAACCTTTGTACATAAAGCACGTACCTTTGAAGTCTTTTAGGCTACGGTTAGCTTCAACGTACGATTACGAACTTGTTTTGCTTGCTAAGCTAAAGATCTATTAACCCTAAGCTTGGTTCTTGGACCTTGGATCTCGGCCGCAAGGTTTTAGAGTGTTTGTGTGTGTTTTGAGTGTTTAAGGAGGCTTATGGATAAGAATGAGAGATTTTAGGGTTTTAGGGAGGTTTAAGGAGTATTTATACTCTTTTAAGCCGATGGACCTAAGGCTCATCACCATCCCTTATTCTATATTTTATTAACTAAGCCCACACTCTTTTATATTATTTAACTTAATTTAATATTAACACACTTTTAAATAAACACAATTCTTTTTATTTATTATTATCAAAAGTAGGATGTTATAAAAAAACGTTAGAATGATAAAAAATGGTGTAATTAAAGTTTTATGTAGTGGGGTGTTCTTGAGGTGCCTCTCCCGGGTATATAGGGCGTCGGTGCTTTAGGTTTGGTTGGTTTTTTATAAAGTTTACATTTCAAAAAATAATAATAAATCAAGAGAGAGATGAGTTGATATGAGTCTCCGGGTTTTTATAAGGTGTTGGCGATAACACATCATTCATATAATTTGATGAGAGGAGAGTCGGGGCGTGCATTTCAAGTTGAGTCTGAACATCTTCACCTTTTTAATTTGATGATTAAGAGATATTTGTGTTTGTAAATGTATGAAACTATTCTATATATTTGGTACGATGAATTAATAATTTTTTATATCGGTGTAGCTATCTTAATGTCGGTGCCTGTCAACTTAAGTTTAATGGTGGTTGTAGTGACGAAGTTGTCACACCCCAACCTACGGCGGAAATGCCGGGGCGTGAGCTAATTGCCCACAGCTCTTAAGATACTATCATGCAAATTGATAAATGACAATATCTATTTAGTTTATTCAAATAAAACAATTACAGTTAAAGACATCAAGTATAAAGAAATTACAACAATGATCAATTAAGTTTGTATCCTAAAAGGGCATCTCTACATGATCTTCATCTTGCTAAACAACCAAGCTGGTAACCTGCAAATGCTTATAAAATATATTTTTGTCAACAACACATGTTGAGTGAGTAAACCACCAGTTTAAGACACAACAGTAATAATATATAATAAATAAAGGAAGATGCAAACTGTTCTTGTGAGAATAAACAGTTAAACCATAGCACATTCACAATCAATCAAAACATTAATAAAGGGATAAACCGTTGCCATGCGAATGGGCATTGGTTACCAAAAATGAGGTGTCGGTGAAACCATTATCAATGCGTCGGACGTCGGCCACTACGACGGTCGTATGATCATACTAGACTGAGAATATGTTGAACCTCTCCGAATGCGGTTCAAATAAAGCAAGTAAGCAAATAGAAAGTTAGGCATAAATTGATATACACACAAGGATTAAACAGTTACGGTTTTGAATACTAGATAATAGATAATACTGTAAATGCGCATATGTCCCCAAAATATTTAAAATAAGTAAAAAGGGGAGTGATCACCTTAACCGATGAACGGAGGATCAAGTGATGATGTGAAAAAGTAACAGTTAAACCCCTTCAGGATGCATCGACAAGGATTCCTAGTTAAATATAATAATATAGATTAATTATAAAGATATAACACGAGTAGTGGATTTAAGATTTCGATGATTAGAGTTATGCTTGGGATTGAGATGTTATAGATTGATCGATTGAACTCTACAATTATTGTTATTGTGAAAACAATATTATTAATCGTTATTTAAATTAAAGGAATTGCTTGCTTATTATATAATCTAAGTTATGAATAATTAATTTAAATAAATATGAGTTACGATATACTATAATAATAAACGTTTAAATATTCAATTATAATAGGTTTGATATCTTATAATCTTTAACGAAATTTAATTGTAAACATGTTTGCATTTAACGCATTTATTTAAAGTTATATTTCTTATATTTTTGTAAGAATAAATACATAAATATTATTTGTGTGTGTATATATATATATTTATTTATTTATTTATATAATACATCACGTATACATATGGTTAAAAGAATGTTCATCGATGAGAAACATTAACTTAGAAGTGTCGGTTACGTAAAAATAGCATTTGTTTATCATTAATATCAGTTATAATACTTGAAATTCATTTAAAATATATAAAAAAAATAAAATAACAAAAACTGGGTCAGGGGGTTCGTACCCGCGCCCCTGACCAGTACACAAACTCAAACCAAACTGCACCAGCCATACGAGCCAGTGGCTCAGTTGCTTAAAAATGGAAACCATATATTTATAACCAGAATTCAGATTAAACCCAATTTATTAAGAACCCTAGCATCCGTAAATTGATCAATCGGCTATGTAATAGTTTAATTCACATTAGGGTTAATGATAGACGTATTACAACGATTAGTATGAACATATAAATTACCTAATTCATTGATAAATTGATGATGGACGGCGAGGCTAAGGCTGCGGCAAGAACTAGAACCAAAACCAATATCGCAGGCTGATAATAACGTAATTACTCATAGGGTTATGGATAGCAGGGTGAAGAGGAAGGTATATACAAGATTAATTGAGTTCTTATGATGTCTAGATGGTGAAATCCCAAATTAACATATAACGGTTCGTTATGTATGATAGACGATGTAACAACTCGGTATTTTTCATTTTAAATAACCCGACCCTTTTCATGTTTGGAAAATTTTATCGCGTTTGTCGGTTAATTTATGGTTATAATATTAATCTTAATTATTTGTATATTATATATATTTAAAACTTTCAATATATAACGATTGTAGCTCAAACTTAAAGTATTGTCTAAAATTGTTTCCACTCTCAAACGGTAGGGACCAATGTGCAAATTTCACATTTTATAACTCACCAAATCTGTAACCCCGATCCTTTACCCAAACCCGTGACCCATATCACATACCCGTTTACCCATATCGTATCTAGCACCCTAATCTTCGTCCTAAACATGGAATTGATTATTGTGAATCATTTATACGCATATCATCGCTAACACCGACAATTAAATTAAGAAACAACAATCAATTATTGATCAAAATGCTTACTTTACTAAGCCTTCATTCCCCGTAAATCAAAACGCATCTTAACGAACTCTATAACAAAATTAAATGTAGCTATATAGCCTCCTTAACCTCGCGAATCAACCCACCAAGTTAATTGATTTAACATCGAATCTTGGTTGCTCGTCAAAGTCGTTTTCAGGCCGGCACTGTGGACGTGCCTTTACACCATCAATCATCATCGTAGTAAGTAATTGTTTATATGTTTATACTCGCCATAATCTGTTGTACGTTATCAATCAAACACATTACGGATTAACCAATCGTGATATCTAGGTTTCATCACTATTTGGGGTTTAAACGGGCTACTATATCTGAAAGCTTGTTTACGTATTTTGACTACCAGACGGGTCAGACCAGTTGGTATTTGTTTGATTGTTGAGCAGCTAGGCCGGCCACCTGCCCGGGTTCGAATCCGGCAGTGTCCGGTTTTGGTCATTTTGTTTTCTATTTTTGTTTATTTGTTTTAATTTGTTAATCGATTTATAAAGTAAGTATAATTAATATTAATTATAAGATAAATATTATTTTAATAACCCATCATTTCATATTAACGTTTTCTTGTCAAACAATCTCATACAATGTATTTGAATATATATACGTATGTATGTATGTGTATCTATATATTTATATAGTAGTAAGTATTGTAAGTATGTATTAATAGTAAGCTTTAACTTATTTAAACTCGCCATCATCTTGGGTGATTCTTGTCGTTGGACGTATTTTATAAACTTATATTTTTTATATATATCGTATAAATACTAAACGTATTATATAGATTTTCGTTGAAAGATTTAAACCAAATATTTATTTTAGATCTTAATACATATTATATTTATTTATACATAATTAATTATTTGTTCGTTCGGATAATTGTAAGTATGTTTCAAGGTATATTTATCAACTTATTTTATTTAATTTGTGTATTTAATTATATATTTATTTAGATATTATTATTGTAAGCATATCGTATATCTTAATTCTTTAAAGTTATTTAAGTACATGGATTTTATATTTTATCAAGAATAATCAACAGTATTTTATAAATAATAATAATTAATCATCTTTTAAATGTATGATAAATAATAATATTAATCTTTACAATAATAATTATTGAAGAGTTCCATCGATCAATTAATAAACATTCTAATTCCAAACCTAACTCAGTTCACATATAATCTTAATTTATTATACGTGTTGTATCATTATTAATTAATCCATATTAATATTATTTAATTAGGAATCCTTGACGGTATATCCCGAAGGGTTCATCTCTCTCATCGTCACTTATTTCGTTCATCCGATCAGGTGATTCCCATTTTTACTTATTTTTAACATTTTTGGGGACATATGCGTATCGTATCATATTTATCTATTATCTAGTTTTCAAAACCGCAACTGTTTAATCCTTGTGTGTATATCAGTTTATGCATAACTTGCTATTTGCTTACTTGCTTTATTTGAACCGCATTCGGAGAGGTCCAACATATTCTCAGTCTAGTATGATCATACGACCGTCGTAGTGGCCGGCGTCCGACGCATTGACAATGGTTTCACCGACACCTTATTTTTGGTAACCAATGCCCATTCACATGGCAACGGTTTAGCCCTTTCTTTATGGTTGATTGTTTGTGTATGTGCTATGGTTTAACTGTTTATCTCACAGGAACAGTTTGCATCTTTCTTTATATATTATATATACTATTATTGTTGTGTCTTAAACTGGTGGTTTTACTCACTCAACATGTGTTGTTGACAAAAATATATTTTATACGCATTTGCAGGTTATCAGCTTGGTTGTTTAGCAAGATGAAGATCACGTAGAGATGCTTTTTAGGATACAAACTTAATTAATCATTGCTGTAATTTCGTTATACTTGATGTACTTAACTGTAATTGTTTTATTTGAAATTATTAAATAGATATTGAAACTTATAATGTTGCATGATAGTAACCTTGAGAGCTGTGACAATCAGCTCACGCCCCGACATTTCCGCCTTAGACTGGGGTGTGACAGATTGGTATCAGAGCCGAAGGTTTAAGATAGGTCGTTAGTGGTGCCTTAGTAACATGCTTAGGAACCTCATACGTGCTTATTTGTTTACCTGATGTGTTATATTTGATAGTTTACAGCTTACGAAATTTCTTGTTAGATTAAATACTTATTTAACTGCTTAGTTAATTGTTTACTTTATTATCATGCACACTCAACTCCGAAGCTATGCTTCACTCTTAAAATATTTTATTGCTTCGAGACTTTGTCTCATTCTCAAAATATATTTTATAACTCTGAGGCTATGCCTCAACCTCAGAATATTTCTATTTAAATTTATTAAATTGACATTTATTGTCGGAAACTTTCTTGAGAATTTCTTAGCTTTGTATTTGCTCTTGTTTGTTTAGAACTAGGGAGTGTGACAAGATTCCCCGCCATTGTGGGAATTGTCACGCGACCGACACTTTAAGCGTTTAACGTAACCGGCTAAACGGTTACACCCTTTTATTTTGTTTTATTATTTTTAAAAGGTCTAGTCGGGTGTAAAACCCATGGGACGCCATGGACACGCCGACTGTACATTTGCACAATTTGTTATATTTGCGATATTTTATTGGAACATTATCATCCGGGGTGATACACTAGATGTTTAAACTACTTTTGCTTGAGTTCGCTTATTCGTTATTTAGTTTGGTCGGTCAAATCGTCATGTAACGCTCATGGGCCAACAAACTTAATTGATTCATGAATGCATTAATTGAGTTGGGTCATTCAAATTGTCATTTAACGCTCATGGGAGGCCAACTCACTCATTTTTTTTGGTTTTGGTATGCTAATAAGTTGGGGAAACAAAATGTCATGGAAAGCTCATGGGAAACCCAAGACCTCGAGGAACATTCGTTAATTGTTTTATTTTTTTAATTTTATACGAAACAATTTATGATTTGATTTAACTATTCAATATCCTATTATTCTATTATTAAATTATTCAATTCCTTATTTACTAAATCATTTTTGAATCAAGATTTATTGATTCGATCTACTCATACACTCAAAACATTTTTATTCCCTGACCGGATGCAAATTCTTTGTTTATTTGGATTCGGTTATCACGAGCCAAACAAAACAATTTACACTCATTGAAATCGGTTTCACCTATTCATCTTATCACATTATTATAATATCAATACCTCAATTAATTTAAACATTATCGCACAATTTAAGAATCAAATGGCTTTCTTATACTCATGGTATCACATGTATAGCTTATTATACATATTTTAAGCATTCAACCTCAAATTCTAATTTGTTAAAAAAACATATTAAACTTTTATAAAACTTTTGTCTCATCAAACATTGATTATCAATATAAATTCTAACTTATCCTTAAGTTGTGAATGAACATCAGCATAACATATTTAAGTTTCGTTTTACACAATAACTCATATGAAATCTACACAACTATCCAACCTACTCATTAAATCACATCTTTATTAATCAAAGAATGTTTTCTCAACATCAATCATTTATTTTATTTAACCACTTCACGGCCACATGTTAGTCAAGTAGATAGCTCCTGCGATCTCTAAAATACCAACTCAATTTTCAAAACATACATGCAACCTTGTTCATTAACTTTTTCGCTAATATGTTCAATTCATTTATCCCTACTCATTCTCATAACAAACGCAAGTCTAAACATCAACTACATGCTGTCAATCAAAATTAACAGTCAACCTCAACAAAATCATAGCGTCTCAAACAAGACATGTTACGTCAAATTCCACTTGTTACGCTTCACTTGCAACTATACTATTCAATTCAATCTAATCCTCATATCGTTTTGTACCCGATGTAATCGTTTGGTTATCTTGTTCATACTTGCCACGTACTACAAGACGTTCCACAACGGTCTATGCCATCTAATTCTAAAACCTATGCTTCAACGTTTGCTCAAACTTTATACCCTGTTACCTGTAACTGCTGCAACTATGGAAAACCCTAATCATCCACGCCATGTGTGTTCTCGATTCAATCATGTTCATTACGCTCAAAATATCCAAACTTATTTTATTAAACCTTACTTTGCAACCTAATCAAAATACTTCAATTCAATCAACTTCAATTATACAAGTTTTTATAGATCTAATTAATCAAGTTATTTTAAATCAGATATATCAAATCAATCATAACTAAGTTTATCAAAGAGATATTTTTGTCATCTTTATCTAAACATATTTTATCTTTTTCATACATCATAACAAACCTTTATTCGATTTTTGGATTTAAACAACTTCAATTTCAAGTGATTATGCTCATACAATAAAATCTATCTTTTCAAAAGACAACTTCCTATAATACTGTACTCTTAGTTTATCTCTTGACCTCATTCATCTCAATTCGTTTCACTCTCAACCCTAAGGAATCATTTCTTTTTTCAAACTTTCAAGATTTATAACTTGTATCAAAAGACATTCTAGAAACTTTAATATTTTATTAAATCAACTCAAATTTCAATTCATTTTAACAATACTGTACACAATGACTATCTTTTATTTATAACCAAAATATATTAAATTCTTGTTTTCACTAAAAATCATGTCTTTCAAATGTTTTGTCACCCACATGATGGAACGAGTTATGTGTACCATCCGACGATATAAGTAATTATGGAGGCTTACATAATTACTGAAGTCCTCACATGGAAATCATAATGCGTGCAATTGTGTGTTATAATATAGAATCAAAAGTAGTTGGGATAACGGTACAAATGTAAAGATGATAAGGACATGGTGGATACGCCGCTGGTACATCCTATATATAAGTGCCCTTATCGGATTTTCATTTGGAGCGTTATCTTGACTATTCAAAATTCTGGGTTATGATAAATTTTAAAAGTTATATTAAAAAAAAATATTTCCTAAAAAATTAATGGTTTGTTATAATATCCTTTAATTTCGGGACGAAACTCCCTAAAGTATGGGAGACTGTAACAACTCGGTATTTTTCATTTTAAATAACCCGACCCTTTTCATGTTTGGAAAATTTTATCGCGTTTGTCGGTTAATTTATGGTTATAATATTAATGTTAATTATTTGTATATTATATATATTTAAAACTTTCAATATATAACGATTGTAGCTCAAACTTAAAGTATCTATTATCTAGTATTCAAAACCGCAACTGTTTAATCCTTGTGTGTATATCAGTTTATGCCTAACTTTCTATTTGCTTACTTTCTTTATTTGAACCGCATTCGGAGAGTTCCAACATATTCTCAGTCTAGTATGATCATACGACCGTCGTAGTGGCAGGCGTCCGACGCATTGACAATGGTTTCACCGACACCTTGTTTTTGGTAACCAATGCCCATTCACATGGCAACGGTTTATCCCTTTCTTTATGGTTGATTGTTTGTGTATGTGCTATGGTTTAACTGTATATCTCACATGAACAGTTTGCATCTTTCTTTATATATTATATATACTATTATTGTTGTGTCTTAAACTGGTGGTTTTACTCACTCAACATGTGTTGTTGACAAAAATATATTTTATACGCATTTGCAGGTTATCAGCTTGGTTGTTTAGCAAGATGAAGATCATGTAGAGATGCTTTTTAGGATACAAACTTTATTAATCATTGCTGTAATTTCGCTATACTTGATGTACTTAATTGTAATTGTTTTATTTATGAAATTATTAAATAGATATTGAAACTTATAGTGTTGCATGTTAGTAACCTTGAGAGCTGTGACAATCAGCTCACGTCTCGACATTTCCGCCTTAGGTTGAGGTGTGACAGACGAGATCCTTATTTGATTATAACCTATAACTAGAGCGTCGATGAGTACGAATTAAACATAATAACGATCTACAAAAATCAATTCCATCTATAAAGCGAAGATTAAGGTCCAAGCAATCTAATTGGATCATGGTTAATGGGTTACGGGTTTGGTATACGGGTATATGGGTTTGGTAAATGGGTTAGGGTATAGTGTTATACCAGATTTGCAATTTAGCCCTTGAACTATGGATGAGGGTAAAAACAATAAGGTTAAACTATTGTCTAGGGCTAGGATTGTATATATCTCAAAGTTATTACGATAATTAAATAAATGTATTAATCAATAATATTAAAAATAATAAAAATAATTCGATAAATGCGGTATTTTATTGATAAAAATTTCTCGAATATAAAACGGGTCGGGTAACAGATATAAATTTTAAGTTCGAAAACTCGAGTTGTTACAAAAGTGGTTGGTTGGCAACGTATGGTAGCAGAACCTGTGGTGGTCGGGGTCGCGTGGATGGGTCAGGGTGTCAAATGTGACGAATATTAGTGGTCGGAGATTTTATATAATTTGTTTAATTTGCACATTTTGAAAAGATTATTAGATTCTTTATAATGTTGGAATATGGAGTATATTTCAATTCCATTTTATTTGTCAATTAAGCAAATAAAAAGGGAATTGAAATTTACATTCCACAAAATTATCTAATTTTAATGAATTTTATGAATCAAATGCCATCCTAACATATACATTCGTAGCATTGGCTCTTCACGGATGCCACTCTCTCCCCTCCATGTGGGACGACCCTCCCTGCCTATACAGATTTCAACTGGCGTTTCTTGATCTTCCCTTTTTCTCTCCTCTCTCAAAATTCTATACATACGTCTCTCGGATTCCTTCCAGGTATTTCGCTTTTGTACTTAGTTTATGCCTTAGTTGGTTAAATGCTTGTTGCCCTAGATGTTTACTTAATTTACGATTTTCTCATAAAAAAAGAAAAATGAGAAAAGAAAAACGAGGCTTTAGATATTCTTAATTGGTTTACTGATGATGGTGATGGTTAAACCTTGGTAGCTTTTACTTTGTATTTGTAATTCTAGATGTTTGAATTGACAAGACAAAAATGTTGTTATTTTAATTTGTGACTTGGTAAGAGTATCATTTTATATTACTAGTCACACGTATTCTTAATTTCTTAAGCCATCAAGATTGCTATCTTATTTTACTTCTTATGTGTGTTATTATAATTAATTGTGTCTGAAGTTCTAAATCATCTTTAATCATGTAAATAGTTATGAGTAGAAAACAATGTTGCTTTGGTACAGGTCTATGTGCATTATATACGAGACTTATACGCTGTCTATAGAGAGAAAAGTATAACTTACAATCCAGAGGTATTAACTTGCCAAAATCGT
Source organism: Bidens hawaiensis (assembly GCF_021521415.1). Taxonomy (NCBI): domain Eukaryota; kingdom Viridiplantae; phylum Streptophyta; class Magnoliopsida; order Asterales; family Asteraceae; genus Bidens; species Bidens hawaiensis. Next base: position 24,875 of record NW_027492817.1, on the reverse strand, counting down.
CAATGGTAGCATTTCAATGGTAGGCCCTGGTGTGTTCATAATAAAGTCTGCTTAGTTTGGACGCGCACGTGCTAATCTTATCCGGGCGCGTGCGCTGTTCTGATTTGCACCCGGGCTGTTCTGATCTGCGCGCGTTATTCTGATTTGCGCGTTGATCTGATGATCTGCGCGTTATTCAAATTCTGATTTTAACTGCATGCTACTGATATGCACGCGCGCGCGCGCGCTAGTCTGATATGCGCGTGCTGAACTAGACACAAATAAAAGAATACGACTAAAATAAAAGTATTTCTTTTCAACTTTGTAAAAATCTGTTTCATACATGTGTGACTAAAGTGTGATTATTTCACCTTGAAGTCATAATAGTCAACTTGATTAGTGAATTATGAGATAATGCTTTTAGTTATTAGGCTGTCTTTAGGTCAACGCACACAAAAACAAACTTGTATTATCATTCGATCATAATCTGTAATTTTGAATATGTTATTCTATAGTGTCCAGCTCAACCGGGGAGTATAGAGTGTGGAGATTATATCTTAAACTTCATGAAGGAGATAATTCGTGACGGACTTGACATACTCGTCAATAACAATGTAAGTGTAATTTACTCTTTTGATTATTGGTTTGTATTGGTTTGTTTTGATCGAATATGTTTTGACCACCGACCAAGTTTGTAAGCTCTTTTTTTCTTCTTAGGTTGGTGGAGGCAAAGAGGTATACACGGATGCGGATCTTGATGCAGTTCGTGAAAAATGGTCGAACTATGCGGTTCAGTTTGTTTTCCAAGAATGATTTCTTGTTTTGACTAAACAAATATTTTTTGTAACTTTTTGATGTAGGACGTTTAATTAAGAAATGAAATGAAAGGTTTATTTTATATAATTGTGTCATTAATTTAAATATTAGTATGCAAAATAATAATAATAAAATAGTAGAATATTTTTTTTTAAATAATACCATGACTCGCAAATTTGTGTGTCATAAAAGCGAGTGATAAAGTGTGAGTCATAAACGCGAGTCATGAAATGTGAGTCATAAAGGCGAGTCATAAAATGTGAGTCATAAGCGATTTATGACTGGGCTATCAATGACTCGCGCTGTACCCATTTATGACTCGCAATGTGAGTCATTAAAAGCCTTTTTTCTAGTAGTGATGGACTTTATTTGAAACTCGTTTATTAATTTCATAAAGGTAATTAAACATTAGCGTGGTTGAGGCCGGCACAACCTGATTTACGAAACTACCCAAATGCAACGAACTAATACAAACACCTTATTTTTACTCAATTTCATAAAAAGGTATCCAAATAATACGGATGATGTTAGAGAAGCACAATTCACTTTCTAACACAGAACATTCGGGTTCTATAACCCGTTCCACGTGAAATAGAAAAAAGTAAATGATGTTTCTGAAATACCATGGGTATCCGGAAGCCTTTACCCGAGACCCCACCCACCTCCCTAACACCTGTGTTTATTAACTTGTTAAGTATCTAATATTTATATTTTATCGAGTTGGCCGTCTAGTTGTGAATTCGTGATATTGTCCAGAATAGATAGTGACATATGAAAGTAGAAGGAAAGGAAATTATATGAAAATTGACCACATGACTTAAATGCACTAAACATATGTATAAAATAGTTTGTATACAACCTAACTTACATGCGTGGGTCATTGTGACATGACGGTCATACTTGAAAAGATCAGATGTCAACGAATATATATTGAAAGAATTATAAACTTACACCAATTTATTTATAAGTATTATTAGGTAGATACCATATAGTTGTTAATTTAAAAAAATTAATAAGTTTACACCATAGATGGTCTACAATTGTCTTGCATGTCAACTTCTTTAGTAATTTTCTCTTAATTTGATCACTGTATTTTTTAATCACTGGTGGATCAAGAGTTTTGGTCAACGAGAACCAAAAGCAATAAATATTCAAACGCACGTTAAATTAAATAAAAATAAGTTAATAACAATAATAATTTATTCAGCCAAATACACTAAAAGTAATGACAATCTAAAACAATGAAATTAATGCGTCCAAGACATGTAAATTGGGCAAACGAACTAAAACAATGGAGCATCAACAAAATTTATATGTCCAAGATGGCAAGACATGTATAGTTGTATACTGTGCAAAAGGATTGCCTTGTGACTTGTGAGATTTGAGGAGATAAGTTTTTATTTAGTTTGACCAAAGTTATCATATAATGATCATTATATCAGTTTCTTGTAACGTATTTCAAATTATTAGTTCATATATATTTACTCTTATTATTATTATAATTGTTAATTTTCAATAAAAATAAAAAATGCAATATATTGTATAAAAAATATATTAATCCAACCACTGTCCTTGTCCTTGACGTTACTACTACCACTAAAACTATAAAAATTTCATTATTATAATTACTATTATTTTGTTATAATGCAAATTTTTGTATATCAAAGTCTTATTATCAACAAACAAATCCATAAAAAATAGCTCGTACCGATGGAGATGGATGGTGTTTCTCTTACCGGGGTCGTTGATCGAGTTACTTAAGTAGCATATCAAAATTTGAAATTCATTTTCCGAGTGGGTTGGAGCATTACAACCCGTTCCCTACATTTTTTATGGGTTTTGTAAATTATAGGATATTATTGGAAGCAGATAGAAAATGTCATGTGAGAAGGTTAAATTTGAGAATGCAATATGTACGCTACATAATTTTTCATTATTTTCTAAAAGTGGTTATGAGTGGATGAGCAACCAAAAAGCGACATGTGCTGTTAGTGGCCACATGGCGGCCCAGCTCGTGCCACGTCATCTTTTTTTTTTGTGGCTTTAAGTTTACAAAATGTCTTAGTTCATGTATCGTAATGAACATAATTAATACCGACACAACTCGTGTCAACTCTTCACCGCAACGCTTGAGTTTAAATACCAAATAAACATAGCCTTAAATATGTTATTTTTTTATAAGCTATACGAATATACTACTAATATAATTATTGAGTTTGGTGTCAGTATCATCACGAAGCTCACCGATACCAACTGAATTCAAGTCGTTTTGATCACAAGTTGTATTTGTTTGTGTTAATATTTTTAATTTTTTTGTTTCGTGATAAGCTATACGAATGTCGCTATTGTATTGCATTGACGAGTTAATGTTTTCAACTCAGTGTCGGTATCTTTATGAACTTAACTAACCCATATAATACATATTAATGCACCGCCCCAACGTGAAGAACACAAACCTATATTAATATAAAGATTATGTAAAACCTAATAAATTTTGTTATAATTTAGCCGTTCGTTTTCACATTATAAATTATTTAACGTTTCCAAGTCTTTGACACGTGGCTAATCTGCGCTCTTTGTACTTTTCAAACTTGGCGAACCTAAACATTTAAGTAGCTAAAGGAAGTGAAATCAACCGAAACCCCATTAGTAGCAGCGAGCGAGAGCGGATTGAGGCTTTGAAGAAAAACAAAGCCCGTCCATTTTGTCTAGCCTAAAAGGCCTCAGTTATGTTTTGCCCTCGATTCCCCACATCCGCTTTTGAATTCCAATAGATTCAACTTCAAGATTGATTTGGAATTTGTAAATATAGAAACATTGGGTTGAGTTATTTACAAAAGGTAACAAAAATGATTAGAGTGTGAAATAATAATTTATTGTCATGTGTCAACTATGGACCAAAGGAGGAAGGACATAAAAGGAAAACACATATTTTCTTTAGTCACATGCAAGACACATGTCAATTCTCCCATCATTTTAAAACGTTTATATTTTTTTCAACATTTTTTTAAAAAGTTCACCATAATAACAAGCGTGTTATTATTTTTAATATGAGTATGACTTTGTTTTATAAAAATAAAAAATAATCATGTCATTGTGTATTTCTGTTTATCATTGTGTCTTACGTTCATCATTGTGTCTCTTTGTTTATCAGTGTGTCTCTCTGCATATCATTGTGTTTTTTTTAAAAGTGATCAAATCTGAAAATTGTAACAGTGAAATAACACCGTTGTTTAATTTTAATATGTAAAAATAATGATTAAATAAAAAACATATTTAATACATAAAACACAAATGATTAATGAATAATAAACAATAACATAAAACGTAAAACACAATAGTGAATACATATTATTACACAATGATCTGAAACGTAAAACACAATGGTAAATACATAATATACAATGACCTTAACATAATACACAACGAACATAACACAATGACTAAAACACAATGATAAGTGTAAAGACACAATAACGAACAATAGACAAAATGATGAGAATAAAGACGCAATGACGTACCTTTTTTTAAAATTTAATCTTTAATATGTGTAATGATTGTAAAACACAGTGACCATAACCTATAACACAATATAGAAAACTCAATTAAAAAAACACAATGATAAACCAATAACACAATGTATAAAGCCTACTAATTCTTTTTTAATTTTTTACAACAATATGATACTCATATTAAAGATAAAAAAAACGTTTGTTATTTTGGTGAATTTTGTTTTTTTTTTAAATTACCGTATGAAAAAGTTATAGATGTTTTAAAATATGACGGCAGAATCGACGTATGACTTGCATGTGAAGAGATAAAGTCAATAAATATGGACTATTCCATATAAGCTCTTTCTATCATTATTATTATTATTATTATTATTATTATTATTAATCACAATCATTCAATTAAAAGATCAATAACTAGATTACTTCTTACACTTTTCAATCTTTGTTTACTTTGTATTTTAATCTAACATTAGAAACATTGCCAATCAACGTATTCAACTTCTTGATATATACTCAATTTACTTTGTCTATGTATCAATGGTTATGCTATCTTTTTTACAAGGATGTATAGTAAGAACAATGTTTAATATCTATGGGTTTGTACACAATGAATCACTGGTGTACATATATTTTTGGATGATATCAAAACTATCATCAATTGGCTGATCACAATATGCACTTACACTTTAACCAATGTAATCCTACATCAATTGGCCGATAACAATATGCACTTACACTTTAGCCAATGTAATCCTAAAATTCACTATTAATGTTAAGAGCAATCTAGTAATATAATTATCATAAATTTTTTACACTTGTTTGACATTTGTTTTATGCTTGAGTTCACTTGTACGTTTTTTTATTTCGTTCATAGACATTATTGTGAGAGAAATTGAGTGAAAATCAAGTATATTTTTATGATAATTATGCTATCGGGATTAGGCATGTAAACGAACTAAATGAAGACGAACAAGGGGATGCTCGTGTTCGTTCATTTAACTTTAAACGAACACGAACACTTAATCGAACTAATATTTGATGTTCATGTTTGTTTGTTTATATAAATAAACATAATTGAACAAACATAAACAAACATAATTATACATACATGAACCTACTTAAAAAAAACCCAAACAAACATAAATGAACATATATAAACAAACATGAACGAACATAAATAAACGAATATATATGAACGTTCGCGAACATAAATGAACTAAGGAAGCACGTGTTCATGTTCGTTCGTTTAATTAAACGAACACAAACTTTTTTGTTCATGTTTGTTAATTTATTAAATAAACGAACATAAAATAACTTCCCACCGAACGTTCACGAACAGTTCACCAAGCTTTTGGTTCGTTTACAGGCCTAATCGGGATTGCTCTTGACAACAAAAGCGAATCTTGTGATTATTATGAGTCAAAAGTGTAAGTATAGATTATTATTAGCCAATAGAAGATAGTTTGAATTATTAAAATATAATTTTTCTTATTTAATTTAAAATTTTTGCTTTTGTATGCAAATCTATGAGTTGATGTGTCAATGTGAATAATATAAGTAACCTCTTTTAAGTAAGGGGTTGTTTGGTTCATTCAGATCTGAATGAGTCAGATCTGAATGAGCCTCTGTCTCATTCAACAACAACAATAAATCTGAATGATTCAGACCTAATTCTCATTCAAATGTTTTTTTTGTTTGGAACCAAACAGTCTGAAGTCTAAATGAATCAGATGATTTCATTCAGATGTAAACAAACAATCCCTAAGATTATTTAGTATTTACAAATTACAACCCAAATCAAGTGGGGCCTAGGTCAGCTCAAGCTCTAGCTTCACTCGGCTCAACTAAAGTTGTTGACAATAGGGAAGAGAAATGGTTTCGGATATCGGTATCAAGCTTTTAAGAAAAATGGGATCGGTATTGGTATAGGTATTTAGTGAATATTTAACTACGATACCGATACCGATACCGAACCGAGCATTTTTGATACCGACACCGATAACAAGTTTCTAAGAAAATAAATATCGAAAAACTCAGGATCGGTACCGCAAGCTTATACCAAGTTGACATACTTGAGGCATGTTCAAGAAGAAAATATGTGGTGTGAATTTGGGTAGACTAATTTTAACGGGTTAATTGGGTTAGTGGGCTAGATACTTGGGGTTTTGACTTTAATATATGGTTAAACTTAAAATCTAAGTTATTCAACTGAGCTGCGTTAGCTAGAACGTAACTCTTTCACAAAACGAGCTTTTTCAACGAGTTTTGAGACACGAGACGCGAGCTGTTTGGATAGTGCCACTTGGTAAGAATCGAACCGAACATGGTATATGGTTTTTGATGTATTTATTTATAAACATTGATAATAGTACTAGAGTTTTAGCAATCGATAGTTGGTTACCCTTATACATGTTAGTTTCCATTATTTCAAAATACATGTCTTATAAATGGCAGCTGGATGATGACGAAATTTGGTGCGTGAAGACTGAAGAGTGAACTAGACGAGTCATTTGAGTAGAGGTTGTGAATGGAGCTGTTATTACATAACACAAAATATAGAAAATTACTCTACCACGCCCGACTTTGTTTTTCTACACGAGCTCTCTCCCACAAATGACGTTACAGTGTAACTTTAAACTTGGGGCATTTTACAAGTGGGACGGTGTACCCGGACATTTTGCAAGTGGGGAAATACCCACTTACGTATGGTACCCACTTACGCATGGTCTAATAATCAAATCCATACTTACACAACTAATATTGTCATTATACAAATTAAACCGAAGATGGGGATGAGCTCAATTATACCAATACGGATCTTGATTTTTTTTAAAAATTAGTCTTAATACAGACACCGTATATAAAAATTCGATAATACTAGCGCCGGTACTGATCCCAAACTTCCCGAACCCAATCTTCTTAAATACTCTCGGCACCGGTACCGAAATAGCTCGTTTCACTACCGGTACCATTTGCTCCTTCTAAGTCTTAAGGTTGTTCACTATGGTGGTCACGTCATCGACACGTGAGCCATGGCCTTTAAAGCCCCTTCACTATGTTGCCCCCACTATGATTCGAAGCCACTTTACGGCCCCATTATATATATATACACTTATAATATATGTGTGTATGAGAAAGAGAGAGAAAGTGAAAAATAGAGTGACCCATCAAAACACCCCCTACCGCCGATCATTCCAACACCGCCCCACCCTTAAACGCCCCACCCCCACCCTCAAAACACCCACTAACGCCGGTCGCCCCCCCACCCCCACCCCCAAACGCCCCTGGGCGGTGTGCAAACCTATAGCATATACTGCCCCTTGGGCCCCACTGTACCGCCCATACTGGAGAATTAACAAATACACCAAACTTGTAACTTGCAAGTACTGTAAATAATTCCAAACCCATACAACTATACAAGTAATGTTGTCACTTGTCATCATATAAACTCATCCAAAACACATCAAATACATTCCATGTATTTACGTTTTAACCCTTAAACTTAAACTTGAGTAGAAAAAAAAAACAATACAACACAAATTATTCAGTAACACCACCACCACCACCGTCCGATCAAGAACTACTCCCGGCGATCTTTGCCGCCTCAAGATCCGCCGCCTTCTTCAAAAAACTCTGGTCATCATCCTCCACCGCCATCTGTATCGGCGACGACCCGAGCCCATCAGCCACCGCCAGCATAATCTTCTTCATCTCCGATCTAAACTCCTCCGGGTCAACGGTACCATTGTGATCCTCATCAAACCCTGAAAACACAGCGTCATAAACCCGAGTAAGTTCCTCCGGCGGCAAGGCCGTGTCAACGCCGAAGTGGGTTTCCAATAACCTCATGGATTCAAAGGCCTTTCGCATCTCGGATCTGGATAACACGCCGTCGTTGTTGACGTCCAGTGAGAGGAACTGAGCGTCGACGCTGGTTTTGAACTGAGCGTCGTCGTTTACGAAGTCGCGGACGGTGGAACCGTCGATTATTATTACGCCCATGGTTGTTGTTGGTGAGACTGTGGTGGCGGTGTTATTTATGGTGGGGAGATAAGAATAAGATCGGCGATGTTTATGTTATAAAATTATAAAATATCTTTTTAGTTCAATAATATATGTCCACGAGAAAAATAATGATAATATTTTGGAGATATTTGTAAACTTTTATCTGGTTAAAGTATGTGTAGTGGATTTTTATACACGCTAGGGATTCCTTTTGTCTGTGTGACTAATGGGGCAGGCTGGTGTAAAGGTTTTTATTTAAGGATGTGTCTTCTAAGGTTTCGTACTTGAGGACCGGAGGTGCTTTAGTGGGGCTAGGGTTGTAGAACTCGTTAAGCGCTAGTCGAGCAGTGGATAAAGAATAACGATTAACTGAGATTAATCGGATTTGAATTTATATGTAGCTTTTGAAATTTACAAATATATACAAAAATTTATGTATAAAATTATCAGTTTTGACTAAGTTTGATCAAATAGTAATTAATCGACATCAGTGTGATAAGAACTAGCGATTAAGATTAATCGATGATTAATCGAAACATAGGTGAGATTTTACAAGCGGGGCAAGTGACCCTTCAATGATCAAAATTGCATTAAAAAGAAAAAAATAATAATAAAATATATTGCAAACATGCATTGTTATGTGAAGAAAATAGTTGAAATATAATATATGACATATTTGTTGTGAAGCAAGCCTAATAGCTAAAGCATGTGAGAATGAGATGTAGGGAGAAAGTGAGAGATTTGATTAATAAGGTGTCTCTTACAATAAGATACAATCTTACAATACTAATAAACAAAAATAATGATGTCTAGGTGTCATAACCACATTCATTCCTAGATTAAAATTACATACTAATCTTTTAATCTCTCTTCTCCTTAATCCATGCTATCCATGGGTCATTGATGAAAATGGTTTGACCCATGAGTTACATCTTAAGATATAATGCATACATTAATGACAATTTATATTAATATAAAACCTAAAACATAACTTTGCTCAATGTATACATTACTTTTTATTAAAGATGTCAACACATGTTTTAACAATAAAGACTCATGAATTCAGTTTAAAATTTGAATTATGCGAGACTTCTCACTTCATATATATAAATTTTTAATTATGCTATTTAATTTAAATTTTCAATTAATGTGATTATTAATTTTGTATCTTTAATTTAAAATTATAAACGTAATCATTCTAAAAAAAACTTTTTAACCATTGCAACAATGATTAGTTATACCTAAAGAAATTTGGAATCCTGTAATTTAGATTTTTTCTAAAAAGTTATAAAACCGAATTGTTTGTTTTTTGGAAACTGTAAAATTTGTTTTTTTTTATTTCATAAACATTTATTACATAATCAATTTCAACAAAACAAACCCTATGTTACTTCACTAATAAAACAAAGTGTTGATGCTTAGGTGTCAAGCCTACATTAACTCATAACCTAAATTTTCATCATAATTCCTAATATCTCATCTCATTCATCCTAACTATCCATTAGTCAAAACCATTTTATCAATTGGGTTATAGCATCTTTAGATGGATTTTATTAACTATTTAAAGGTGTATAAATGCAACGTTTATGATCACCATTCAAGAAGAATTTATGCTAAATATAATCAATTATTGGGTTGGTTGTGGTTTTTCAACATTTCATAAAGTATATATTTAGGTGTGCATGTATGTAATCTGATGACATTATACTATAGATTATTGTCTATATGCACATTGATCATCATCTTTTAAACATTGTTACACGAAAAATTAGATTAAGTTCATATTATCCACCATGTGTAGTACACATAGTGAAACATGAAGAAGATACATTTTAGAAGTCGTGAAACGTGAAAAATTTATAATTCATAAACCATTTACTTTGTCTAATACATTAATTTACAAGGTAAATGAGACCTTAAAATGTGTTTACAAAATTGAAAATACTTCTTTGTATACAAAATTTGTATCACATGTTGCGCTTAATGTGAAGACACCTTTTGGACATGCAATCCTATTACCAAATTGTGTTTGTCGCATTTCGGACTACAATTATATCACATGTTTCACTCTGTTTTGACATGAGGCAATCATCGAATACGTATGGATCATTTTAAAAAATGGTGACTTTGGTTCATTTCAGAACAACTTCAATAAAAACTAATATAGCCTCAAAGGCTTGTTTAGGCACTTGCATTTATAGCAACTCGGTTTATCATCATCAATGAATCTTTTAGATTTATTATATGGTATGTTAAGCTACACGCAATTTCAATCATGAAAAGTATTTTAAGAATCACAATTAAAATATCATACCTGATTTTTTTAATTTATTTTTACCTTTCATTTTGTTTATTTTTTTTTAAATAACAGAACTTATTTATTTTTATCATTTGATAAATCCCGTGTAATACACGGGTTCAAAAGCTAGTAGAGTATATATAGGAGAGGAAAACTTGTAGAAGAAGCTAGTCTATTTTAGATATTGATAACCATAATAATATATATATATATATATATATATATATATATATATATATATTCATAACACTCCCCCTTAGTTATCAACTTAATACACTTGGAGATGCTGCCTCATTAAAAACCTTGTTAGGAAAACCCAGTGGGACAAAACCATAGCTAAGGGAAAAAGAGTGCAACACGTATTGCCTCCCCCTGATTTATATATCCGTTAAAAAAAACTAAATATGGATCTTTTGTGAAAGTTGCCCAAAACTTTTTTAGTCAATCATTTACGTCTTCGTCTCTTGACATTCGAATCCTTAAGTTGAGTAATGTTGTATGAACTTCAGGTGAAAACTTCTATTACTTCATCTGATAGACACGATGATCCTGTTGTGTTTCTCTGCATAATTAAGACTAACCAAACTTGTTTGATGGGTTAGTAAAATATAAACACATATATTTCATACCTGAAATATATGTTTTAACCCATTCTGATGTCTCCTAGCTGGACACATGCCGATAAAATAAATAAAGAAAATAATAATCATATATAACCAACAGTACGACATAATGCACATATGAATTTAATTATGGTACTTTCGAACCAATAATATTTCATATTCAGATAGAGAATGATATAGAGTCATTGTTAGATATCCTTTAACATGCTAAAAGGATTAAATTTGCCCATGGTAAAATGTCTCACCATTTTCTAGATGCACTTTGATGGATTTATAAACATATACTAGAACTATAAGTCGAACAATAATCACATTGCGTCAATGTCTTTCAAAAAGAAACATCTCTTTAAAAGCTCTTAAGTTTCTCTCGGTGATATGTACAATAAAATCATTGTAAACTGTGATTATAATGACCTTTTAAGAGTGACATTTTGATAAAAGTATGACTAATTATATCCAACTTATCTCCCCCTTTATCAAAATATCTTTTGATTTGTGCCAAACTCAATTCGAATAATTTAGTCCATACGTAATATGCATAAATCCATGCATTCAACAATCCATCATGGACTTCTTGTCAACTTGATAAATTATACATACACATTCACTTTTTCGGGATTTTTGCTACATAAACTTGCTCATTAACACATAATTTTGTGTCACATATCAAAAATCCATTTTGTACAATTTCTTTGTCTATTGAGATATTGTACTCATCATGTGCATTCTCTTCTATGTGTATGTTTATTGATGCACAAGAATTTCATCATTAATATGTATCAAGTAACCTTTCAAGTATACAACAACCTTAGGAAACTTTTCAGAAGTTCCATTTATGTTCAACATATTCAATAATCGTAACGTTTTCAAACGTTTTCAAATATGACTATGTACACAACAATAATCATTATGTTCTCGAGAACTTACTTTACATTATTTGATAATTCAAATCCTTCATAGATTTTCTTGTAAACTTTCAGTATCAACTTAATAACAATATTTATTAAACGCATATCAATTCTCTCTTTATATTACCAGACTGTTTTGTTATCGAAAAGTCATAGATTCCACCATTGGAGAATGTGTCTCCTCATAATTAATCATGGGTCGTTGCAAAATCCTTATGTCATCGATTTTTCCTTATATCACTTGATGAATTTTTTATAACTCATATACAAGACCCGTTTGTATCTAACACATTGTACAACTTTAGTTGTACGGAGTGCTGGTCCAACACTTTCCGCTATTTAGAGAATTAAACTCTGCCATGTTTGCGTCTTTTCGATTTTGCCAATCATTTTATAGGCAGATTCAAAATCTTGATCCTCATCGTCATCATTTCAAGCGCTAATTATATATAGCGAAGTCGACTTTATTTCGATTCCATATATATTTGTAGACATGATACAATATAATTTATTGAGAGCTCTTTGTTTTCAGATACCTAAGGTTCTTCAAGAACCATCATGTCTAATCTCTTTCAAGAGACCTTTTACTGCACCTCAACTTGACCATCTTCATTACTTGCTCCAATTTTCGAGGAAATTTTACCTTTGGAACCGATCAGTCTACCACGCTACACGCGTGCGTTAGACTTATTATCAATACGTGTTTGTCCTTTTGGGACATTTATTAATTGGAGCATTAGCGGTTCATATAGGTGTCTTAGTTAGACACTCTCTTTTGGTCAGTGAATCGTCTGGTAGATGATTCGTTAATCTTTATACATGAATTATCATTTGAAATTTTAGTTCATATAATTTAGTTTGAGGATCAATGATAATTCATTCCAACTACTGCTTTCTATCTCCCCCCCCCCCCCAAATGCTGGGAAAGTTGATTCACTAAAGTGAAAACCAATGAGCCATAAACAAATATCTCACAATTGGCTCTAAGTATTTAATCAAAGATAATATTTAATACCCAACATAAATTCTCAACTTCCTTTGTGGTCTCATCTTTGTGTGTTATGGTGGATTAATTTCAATATATAACACACACCAAATATTAGATGATAAATAATTGGTTCCTGACCAAAAACCAACTTTAATGGGGAGTAATTAATATAACTTATTGGCTTGATGTGAATTATGATATTGTATGTAACATACATGTACCCAAATGTAAACATGAATTGTTGCTCTTATAATCACTTGCTTTGGAATCAATTGTAGACGTTCAATAATTGTCTCACAACAAAAGCAATTTATTTGTGAACATAAAATATATGGAGTTCAACAATTATCCCAATGATTATTAATAACTTGGGAATCAAATTCATTATTATAACCAAAAATAAATATGAAAATCTAGAATTTTGTGCTTGCTATCTCATTAGCTAAGCCACAAATTACACAAATTTTAGGTTGTGAAATTGATAACCATTTAGACGATGCATCGATTTTGAAAACACTAAATGGTATCATGTTAGGATATGTGTATCATTTTCTCAATTCCATGACATTTAGGGGTTCACACCCTCCTTCATTTGGTAAATATATAACTCCACTGAGAGCAATATTACATTTATTATTATTAGGAATAATCTTTTGGTTCTTTAATAAAATTTCACATCATTGACTCGGTGTGGTCAAACCGATCATGCGAAAATATACATGATCCATAAACTTCAGGTTTATGATCGTATATGTATCATGCTTCTTTAATACATGACTATATTTATGAGAGAACATTGTATCATCTTCTCAAGTGATCTTGTAGTTTCACTTATTTATTGTCATAATTTGTTCTCATATATGATCAATATCTTTGCCACTTCTGGTGGACGATCTCATTATTTACGTAAATATTTTTAAACTTCTGATGGTCGATCTCATTATTAACATGACCATCATTTCAGTTACTAAATTATATCCATGATCACAACGATCAATTATAGTCACATTCACTTCAAGGAATGATATAAAACCAAACCATTTCCATTCAGAGGCATGAATACAAAATCACTTCAAACTTTTCACAAATATATGGATATTAAATTATTCACACCTTGTACACTTCTTTTTTATAATAATATGCTACTTCGGTAGCATATTTAGGGTGTGACAAAAACCATTCATATTTTTCTTTTAACTAATCTTCTCTGCACATTATATAAAGTGAAAAGTGGTTACATGATCAAGTCACGTATGATGTCTCGGTCTTGAATCTTATGACCGTTTATAAATTTGTCTAAACATATTTGTACTTTTTTGTAAAAGTGATAATACATCCAGACTTTAGTTGAGTTGTTCTACTCAGAATTATCTTTTATAAAAAAATGATAGCAATAACAACGATATAACTTTTCGCCATATAAAACTAATTATAATACAACTTATTTTCATCATTGTATACAAACAAATATCTACATCAATTCAGCATAATGATTTAATAATAGCATTAAATAACTTTTGGCTAAATAGTTTTCTGTATTCATAAAAGCAAATTTTGATTTCAAGATATTCTTTAAATGCTACAAGTATTCTTTTGACATAAAAGTATTTCAAATATTTAAATTTAAATCTTATGCAATTGATAAGACTTTTAATGAAGTTTAAAATACAAATGCATATGATAACATGCACAAATATTATGTCATACAATTGATAATTTCTATAGATAACTAAAGTATGCATTCAAGTTTCACGTATGTTTATATAACAACTAACATGATGGTTTAATTGTTCCATTAAATACTGCATATATATAAAAGATTGATAACATACACATAGTTTATTCTTTAAAAATAAATAATGCATGATCTTATAAGATGCCTTCATATAAAACAAGTTTTAAAACAGTATGAAAAAAGATGTTCTTTGATTCATCTATTACACGCAAATAAATAATTTATACATTATCTAAACTTTATATTTTGCTTATGTGTAACTAATGGAATATAGCTACTCAGCTTTATCTGGCTCACATAATAACTTGGTTCACATAATAACAAACAAAATAAACAAACAAATAGCCATATAGACAAATTTTATATGCACGTACGCGTAATTCAATAGAAAGGAAAATAAGCGGATAAACTTTTTTTGTATTTTCGTTAAGTTTATTTTCTTAACTAGTTTTCAATTTCTTTTACTTTACTTAAAAGTAACAAGGTAGCGATATTCATGTTACTTATTATTCAAATCACTATTTTGTTCATTATTTAAGCATTCACACAAAAGATTTGCGAATACTTGCTAATTCTTTAAATATAAATCATCATACCCCAAATACTTTCTAATTCTTTAAGTGTTATACTAAACAGACAGATTAATAGCATAACTGATCATCACACATCAAATGAGGTAAATACAATAATTCAATCAATATTATTTATGAATGAACAAGTAGCACATTTTTCCTTTTTTCTTTGCTTTTATTAGAAAAACAAAAATTATTACAAAAAAATATCAATTATATTTTACAATATACATTACCAAAGATACACAATACCATGCTATCATATTTATACCATAATTATGATACATCTTTTAAAATAACAATACTATAATTAATTATGAAGAGGTAGGTCCCAGCAGAGCCCAGTTGGACCCGCAAGACTCACCTTAAACAGGGACGTCTGCGCAGAGACCAACTGGATCCGCAGGACCAACCATGCTCAGAGAAGTGACGTCCTTACGCGCAGTATGCAAGCTGGTCCCGCAGGAAATGCCTCCCATGGTGAAGGACTCCGCCTGTTCCCGCAGCCTCGGATACAAGCCATGAGGGAAGGCCACCCGCGCAGCATGGCTACACGCACTAGGCACTTAACTCTCCCCAGTGTCACCTGAAGGAATGAGCAAAGGCGGGAGGGGGAAAACTCCCGCCTAAATGAGCCAGTCCGTATGATGGAGGATCTTTTGTGTGATACCTGACGAGGTACAGACAAAAGATCTGACCAAGAATGCGACAGCTCGCTGACAGCAGCATGGCAGACAGCACGCCACAGCACTGTGACCAATAGCCGCCGCCTACCCACCAACTCCTGCCATACCACGTGCCTAGCCTGTTGTTGGCAGAAGAGGAAGAGTGCACGACACGCCTGCTCTGTGTCAGCCGCTACCTATCCACCACTCACAGGCAGGGCACGTGCATAGGTTACAGTTGGTAGCGTGTTGGGCCGGCTAAACCCCTTGGAAACCTACCTTCGGCTATAAATACCCCAAATGGTATGATCATCTCAACACATTACATTATCTTATATCATCATATATACCTGATATCTGCTCTAGCAATCTCTTAATATACTTTTATATTTAAAGAGCAATCTAGTCTGATTCTCACGCCGGAGGGTGGTCACAAGGAGGAACCCCCCCTTCTCAGTGACGAGCTCACGGTGTCTGTTTTGCAGGTTATCAGAAGAACCATCTTCCAAGGGTCTAACCCCTCGTGGGAAACAGCTCTCCAACCCCCAGGTTACCAGTAATCTGCCCGGGGTCCGGTTAGTGTTTCTTCATTGGCGCCATCCGTGCATAAAGCTAGAACTTCATTTTTTCTCCAGTTTTTTCAAACTTCTAGAAAGATGGTTAAAGAAACTCCGGTAACCACAACCCCAGCTACTGGAGGGAATACCGGCAACACAGTTTTTACAAACACTACCCCGGTTACCCAAGCCGGGGCAAGTGAAGTAAATTTTACGAACACTACCCCAGTTACCCAAGCTGGGGCAAGTGCAGTAAATAATCGCCCACTGGGATTCACCGATACCCAGTTTAAAAAACGAACAAGACTCCCCCGCCAAACTCTCGATGAAGTTAAGGCATGGGCGGAGGCACGACAAAAGGAATTCCAAGCTGAGTTGGACGAACGCTTGGGTTCCGTCCAACAGGCCGACGAATTCGAAGAATACTTGGACAATGACTCGGAGGAATCCGACTCCGACGCGAACCCTCGCCATAGGGCAAAAGGGAAGCGTAAGGAAACGGACTCCCAACCGAGAAGGCATTTTGGACAAGCCTTCAAACCAAAAAGCACAGGTGGAAGTTCACGAGACTTCTCCAAAACGTAAAGACCGAACGTTGCAAATGCGGGAACGTCCAAATTTGCAAGGGACATTGCGGAAGCAATTGCCCCAAAAAGTGCCAAACAAATGCCCAACATAGACACTTATGATGGTATGTCCGACCCAGACGACCATTTGAACAGGTTCATAGCAGGGGCAACCGTCAGCAACTGGACGGAACCCACGTGGTGTTACATGTTTCAAATGACGCTGGTGGGGGCTGCTAGGGTTTGGTTTGATCGTTTACCGGTTAACCACATTTACGACTGGGCAGACTTCCAGCAGAAGTTTAGCCAACACTTCAGCCAGCAGCGAAAGTATACCGAGGAGCAATGGACAATCCTCAAATGCACACGGGAAGAAGATGAATCTCTGCCAAACTTCATCACTCGCTTCAACTCAAAGAAGTTAAGTTTGGGCAATATCAGCGAGGATCTTGTTCGCGCAGCCTTCATCCAGGGCGCGCAGGACCCAGAGCTTATCCGCACCCTAACGGGTAAAGATGGAATGCCATCCACATGGGATGGCATCATGACAGCAGCCAAACGCTATGCGGAAACGGAGAAGCAACTGGGTAGAGACCTTCCGCAGAGCACAAACCTTTACACCCAGAGGACGAGAGAGGACAACGTCCTCACCGCCCGATTGAACAAAAAACGGAAGCAAGGCATTTGGCAGTAAAGGGTAAACTTTGACACCTCATCCGGCTTACAGCACCGATTGGGTGAAAGGGATAATGTAAAGCCGCACCGGAACTCCAGATGGACGCCACTTACCAAAAGCGTCACTGACATATTTGCTACTGAAGAACTCCCATGGCCAAAGCCTCCAGTAATCCGACATCGTCACGATGCTGATCGGAGCAAGTACTGTGACTATCACAGAACAAAAGGCCACAACACTGAAGAATGCATAGACGTAAAAGACATGGTCGAAACATTCGTCAGAGATGGGACGCTCGCGCACCTCGTGGCAAAATAAAAGCTAAGCAGGCAGGCAGGTGCGTGTGGAACCACGGCTGGGGTAAACACGAATAAAAAATCAGCTTCAATAGAGACTACATGCTGCGTAAAGAACGAGATCCCGAAACAGGTGCGTGTCGGCTCGATGGCACTCCTGTCCCAACATGGAAGGGAGTTCAATTACACAGTTTGCATGTAATCAATTCCAATTTGTAAAGAGAAGGCCAAGAGCCACTTCTAATGGAAATGATTCTCTTTAAGAATATCGAAGCTGATGATTTTACATTTATACTTTTCTGGACACTAATATGCCGGTTTTCACCGCATAATTGCGTGAAGTCAGTGAATGGGAAGGCGGTCCTACCCGCACGAACCCAATAACGTGACAAACCTTCACGCAGGTCAGTTGAAGGGGAAAAAGTTCAGCACCCAAAAATGAAAGTGCCGGTCTATCCGCATGAATCATTAAGGAAACTGAATAATAACCTGTCAACAACCGCGCGTCGAACGGTTAAAACTATCCAACACTGGTGACGACATTCACATTACGTGAAGTCGTTGCGTGGGAAGGCGGTCTTACCCGCACGAACCCAATAACGTGACAAACCTTCACGCAGGTCAGTTGAAGGGGAAAAAGTTCAGCACCCAAAAATGAAAGTGCCGGTCTATCCGCATGAATCATTAAGGAAACTGAATAATAACCTGTCAACAACCGCGCGTCGAACGGTTAAAACTATCCAACACTGGTGACGACATTCACATTACGTGAAGTCGTTGCGTGGGAAGGCGGTCTTACCCGCACGAACCCAATAACGTGGCAAACCTTCACGCAGGTCAGTTGAAGGAGTTCATCCCATTAAATGAAAGTGCCGGTCTATCCGCATGAATCATGAAAGGAAAATGAACACTAACCTATCGACAACCGCGCGTCGAACGGTTCAAAACAAAATTCTTAAAAAGGTAAGAAAACCTACACGCAGGTCAGGTATGGGTAAAGTTTTGCCATCCTAAGTGCAAGTGACGG
The DNA here is from genome assembly GCF_021521415.1 of Bidens hawaiensis. NCBI lineage: Eukaryota > Viridiplantae > Streptophyta > Magnoliopsida > Asterales > Asteraceae > Bidens > Bidens hawaiensis. Next base: position 5,651 of record NW_027492817.1, on the reverse strand, counting down.
TTCTACCCGCACAATCACGAAAGAGGAAGCAAAACTTCACACCTATTATCAACCACGTTCAAAGGTTAACTTATCCTCAAAAAGTAAGAAAAACCAGCACGCAGGTTAGATAAAAGTTAAAGTTTAGCCATCCTACCAAGTGCAAGTGACGGTTCTACCCGCACAATCACGAAGGAGGAAGCGAAACTTTAACCCACTATCAACCACGTTCAAAGGTTCTTATTCTAAACACTTGGAAAATTGCTATTTTAAACTAAGTATGCAAGTCATAAGTTTATAAAGCAAAGAATCCAATGAAAGGAATAACAATCGTATATTTCAATGATATATTACAACAGTGGCCGGGTAACTACCCGCCTAAAAGAAATCTATACAAAGCGAAGTCTATCTTAGCAGTGGGAAGGGACCTTCAGGATCAGGCTTCAGGGCCACCTCCGCTTGGACCAGCACCGTCAGAGCGCGGCTGCCCAAGGAAAGCCTTAAGGATGTTTAGCCCATCATCAGCAGCAGCAGCTTCGTTCACCTTCTCCACCACTGGATGCGGGAAGGCAGCGTACTGGTTCACAGCTTGGTCATAAGCAGCTTCAGTATTAACATTGAATAAAGGGAAGTTGGAGGGCGGAAAGCCTCTCTCAGCAAACCCTAGACCAAGCAGGAAGCCAGTCTTCTCCCCATCCTCATGAGAAGCGTTGAGGGCTGTGCTCATCGCATCGTCATAAGAGGTCTCTGAAAGGACCCGACGCACAACCTACAAAAGAATACAAGTTAGAACATTTTCTAATTACGAGCGGAAAGCGTAAAGAAAAAGATAAAGATACCTGAGGCAACGCTTCTCGAAGCAGCCATTGGAGGGTAGCTTGACTTTCTTTGTAAGCACGTTCGGCTCCGCTCTTATCAAGGTTGGCAAGTTGAACTTCCTTGGCGGCAGCCTCTTCGACGCTTTTGAGTTTCCTTTCAGTGCGGTCAAGCACCCCCCTCTGGTCAAGGATCTCCTGCAGCTTCTTGGCATCTTCCATTGCCAAGGCGTCATGAGCATGCTGAAGAGCCTTTAATTTGCATTTAAGCTGCTCATTCTCTTCGCGAAGCGGCTCAGCAACAGCTTCAGCCTTGGCAGCCCTCTCAGTTGAGTTTCGCGCAGTCTCCTTGGCCAGCCGAAGCTGTTCATTCACAGCTTGGGCAGCCTTGGAGCGGGCCTCGAGTCGCGCCTGGACTTCAACCTCGAGGGCCTTGAATGCCTTCTCCTTCTCGGCTGCGGCAGCGGCCAACTGCCGGTTCTCCTCCCGAAGAGCCCGCGCTTCAGATACATCTTTGGCGCGAGCTGCTTTTAACTTGTCGTTTTCACGACAAAGCAGCTCGACGCGGGGCTGCGTCCGGGCCTGGAGAACCCGAAGCTCATTGGTTAGCCTACCCTCTTGGTAGCTAGCCATGGCTTCCCCCAACGCACCATGAGGAGCAGCGTGGCGAGCCCAGTCCACGCACTCCACAGGGGTACGAAGGGTTGTTCCTCGGCGTATGTTCCATCTTGGAACATACACTTCATTGGAATCCGACACTGCAAAAGAAACAAAGGCAGTTAGGAAAAGATGATAAAAATATACAAAGGAAAAAGAACCCTACGTACCTGTAGGGTCAATAACAGGCCGATAGCCGCCAAACCCATCACCTGAACCTAAAGGAAATCCATCCAACAGGTCAGGTAGACGGGAAGGTGGCATAGATCGGCGGGAAGCCCGGCGCGTACCTGATGGTCCGGCCATCGGTGCCGGTGGCGCAGGTATAGTGGCAGCCGCTGTGGTAGCCATTGTTGGCGCCACCTCCTCAGCAACAGTAACCGCCGGCTCCGTGAAAGATGCTGTAAAAATTGCACTCACGGCCGGCGGAGACAACTTCTCAGCTGGAACAGCCTCAGGAAGGCTGGAACCAGCGGAAGCAGGCACAGACGCCTGGGTCGACGCCTCGGGAAGGCTGACCGAGCCTTCCCTCATTGGCGGGGGAATACTTGCTCCAACTCCACCCTGGAATGCGTCAACATCCACACCTGCACAAGCAAAAGTGTTAGAAAAATTTATTTGAAACAACAAATCTAGACAAGAATTATGGGGGCACTTACGGGGTTTCTTGAGCTTGAACGTACGGACGAGCGGGGGCGAACCCGATGGAGCCGGCCTCTTGACACCGGTAACCGTCGTCGTCGCTGCCTCCCCGGAGGTAACAGCTACAGCCTCCGGAGCGGTGGTCTCCTCACCACCGGGCTCCCCCGCCACCTCTGCACTATCTGACTCCGAGTCAGATAGGACTACCGGGTCGGCCGTAGAGGCCACCTTCTCCTTGCCTTTCCCGACGGCAGCCTTTTTCTTCCGCACCAGTGGAGGACCTTCTGCGGATTCCTCAGAAGAAGAAATGTCAACTCCAGCAGCAGGCACAGCATTGAGAGGTTCAGGGTAGAAGATAGGCTTACCTGGCCGTCGGTGGCTCAGGATCTCTTGGCCTGGCGGGTAAACCTCCACGAACCGACCCGCGGTCTGCTCTAAGATGGGCAACTCGTTCTCGTCCAGAGCACGAGTACCCATCCGCGCGGGACCATCTTCCTCCCGCGGGTTCAGGAGCGACTGAAGATCGTTCCCCTCTGAAATCAACAAGAAAGTTAGAAAAAATCGAAGTCAGCAAAATGAAACAAGACGTACCATAAGGGACAGAGTTCGAACCATATTCAAGAACGATCGGAACCTTATCCGCATTCGCCGCCTTCCACACCCGGCTCATCCCCAGCATCACCATCGCCGACTCCGGAAAACGGAAAACCGGGGACTGGACCCGGGATATCTTCGAGAACCATTCCGCCTCCTCGTAGTTGAGGGCGGGAAGGTTCGGAAGCGCCTGGCCATTCTTGAACTTCATGGCGATGGGGATGGCGCGAGCGGATATGAAGAAGAACTCTCTTCTCCATGAGCGAAGACTCCGCTCGGTGGTACAAATCTTTAAACCCTTGATACGGGTTGTAAGAGTATACCACCCCTGGATGCACCTCCAAGTGTAGAAGGTCATCAGACGGTCAACGAGGGGCTCAAGGCCCAGTATCCGGCACACCCACTCAAAGTGCCGGACCTTGGCAATGGCCATGGGGTGCACCTCTGTCAGGTGCACACCGTGCCTCTCCAGAACACGGTACACAAACTTTGTCAACGGAAACCTAAGGTTCCCATAGACAAAGAATGCAGCATAAACCCCGATCTTGCCACTAGGGGCATCGTACACAGTATGGTGGGGTTCAGGAAACTCAGGCTCGAGAGACTCGAGCATGAACTTCCTGACGATATACTGGTACAGATCGACAGGAAGAGAGCACTGGCATTCGCCAGCAGTCTTCTGGTCATCAGCATCATGAGAAGGCATGGTGGAAGAAAGATGAAAAGAGATTTCAGGGTAATGCTTTACTGAACAGAAAAATTCGCCGGAAATTACTTGAGAAGAAGAGATGAAAGTGAAAAGTGTGAATTGCAAATAACCCTCTCCCCCTTTATATACTAATCGCAATTAATGCGGTGAATTTAATGCGAAGGAGAGAGAATTCGAAGGTGCAATGAAACTATGACACGTGGCAAAAAGCAGACTGGCAACAGCTGTTGACAGGACGTGTGCCAGTAATTTCGCGGCCACGCGCCCGAAAAATCGCGCCCACGCGCCTGAAAAAGCGTCTGGAATGACCATATAATGTCACGTCACCATAACTTCCTGCACGTCCTGACACAGTCAGAAGAAACCGTCGCGCGACGTTTCAGAGGTTTGGACTGTTCCTATCTTTCCACCAACCTTTCGAATTTCAAAATTCAAAATTTAAAAAGAAGCGGGAAAATACCCCCAAACCTTGGCGAACAACCATAAGACGGATGCGGGTACAGTGTTAAGGCAAAACCCTTCACATACCTAGCACCCGCAGGGAATTGAAGCCAAGAAAACCTTGGCGAACAAGTAACCATAAGACGGATGCGGGTACAGTGTAAAGGCAAAACCCTTCACATACCTAGCACCCGCAGGGAATTGAAGCCAAGAAAACCTTGGCGAACAAGTAACCATAAGACGGATGTGGGTACAGTGTTAAGGCAAAACCCTTCACATACCTAGCACCCGCAGGGAATTGAAGCCAAGTACCTCGGCAACCAAGTAACTATAAGACAGGTGCGGGTACAGTGTAAAGGCAAAACCCTTCACATACCTAGCACCCGCAGGGAATTGACGCCAGGAATACCTTGGAAGTAAAGTAACCGTAAGACGAGCGCAGGTACAGTGTTAAGGCAAAACCCTTCACATACCTAGCGCTCCGCTGGGAATTGAAACCAAGAAGGATCTTCTGGGCAATGCTTGCGGAAAAGGAAATAACATCCCCGCATAGCGGGAACGTCGAGAACTACGTTGTTTGAAGCTCCAGGATGGAATTGGTGGTTTTAACATAATTGATCACTATGTTCAAAACTACCAAAACCTCATGGAGAATCCACACAACTGGGACTCAATGCTCCTGACTTGCGAGGAGGTTACAGACCTACCCGCATCATACCCAAAGACCAAGCAGGAAACTCGGGCATTTCTGCAAGTGACAAGGACTTCCCATGGAAAACCTTACAAAACCCTTTTCAAAACCCTTTTAAGTCCAAAAGTTCACCTCACTTTATTAAACACGCATGAGAAGAACATTGGACTGGGGGGACTTGAAGAGGTAGGTCCCAGCAGAGCCCAGTTGGACCCGCAAGACTCACCTTAAACAGGGACGTCTGCGCAGAGACCAACTGGATCCGCAGGACCAACCATGCTCAGAGAAGTGACGTCCTTACGCGCAGTATGCAAGCTGGTCCCGCAGGAAATGCCTCCCATGGTGAAGGACTCCGCCTGTTCCCGCAGCCTCGGATACAAGCCATGAGGGAAGGCCACCCGCGCAGCATGGCTACACGCACTAGGCACTTAACTCTCCCCAGTGTCACCTGAAGGAATGAGCAAAGGCGGGAGGGGGAAAACTCCCGCCTAAATGAGCCAGTCCGTATGATGGAGGATCTTTTGTGTGATACCTGACGAGGTACAGACAAAAGATCTGACCAAGAATGCGACAGCTCGCTGACAGCAGCATGGCAGACAGCACGCCACAGCACTGTGACCAATAGCCGCCGCCTACCCACCAACTCCTGCCATACCACGTGCCTAGCCTGTTGTTGGCAGAAGAGGAAGAGTGCACGACACGCCTGCTCTGTGTCAGCCGCTACCTATCCACCACTCACAGGCAGGGCACGTGCATAGGTTACAGTTGGTAGCGTGTTGGGCCGGCTAAACCCCTTGGAAACCTACCTTCGGCTATAAATACCCCAAATGGTATGATCATCTCAACACATTACATTATCTTATATCATCATATATACCTGATATCTGCTCTAGCAATCTCTTAATATACTTTTATATTTAAAGAGCAATCTAGTCTGATTCTCACGCCGGAGGGTGGTCACAAGGAGGAACCCCCCCTTCTCAGTGACGAGCTCACGGTGTCTGTTTTGCAGGTTATCAGAAGAACCATCTTCCAAGGGTCTAACCCCTCGTGGGAAACAGCTCTCCAACCCCCAGGTTACCAGTAATCTGCCCGGGGTCCGGTTAGTGTTTCTTCACCATGC